>NC_134174.1:67665724-67735724 GCF_964188355.1 Buteo buteo | reverse complement strand
TTGATGACAATGACTTCTCTTCTTTATGAGGTGCATAATGAGCCGGACCACAGTCTAGCCAAAAGCCATGACAAGCTCCAAGCATGCCCCAGTGGCTATCAGTGCTTTCTGTACCCAAGGTTTAAACGGAGACTGCCTCCAGCCAGCGTACATGAAGAACCGAGCTCGGCGATAGACAAATGACTCTTTTGTTTTACATTCTTTTTTAATTAGCCTCTTTTTAATGACCTGAGTTAATAAGTGTCAAAAGGTGCAAAACACAGCATGACTTCATTTTTAAAAGAGAGCATTTGCCTTTAATCTCATAAGTAAAGCAAGTGCCCTCTTTAAATATCGGCTTCAAATCCAGATATTATATTGTGGGGTATAACAGTTTGCTGTGTACGGTGAATTCCCCATCTCCCGCTCAGACAGCTCAGTCTCCTCAAACCCAACTGTACAAACCCGCCTGGTGATGATCATGCTCTCCATTTTACCAGCACGTCTCTGAATGTAAATGCTATTTCAACTCCAGGTTGCTAAAGCATTGATTAAAAAAATATTTGAAAGCTTATCTGTTTCCTAAAGTTCCCACATCAAGACTGAGACCTAGAAACAAAATTATTTTAAGAAGAGAAAAACCATCAACTGCAACTAAAAAGGAATAAAGGATCCTGCTGAGAGCAGTAGGATTCCTTTTTTAATTTGCCATGAATTTAGAAATAAGGCTATTTTACTTTTTATGTTGCTATGTTTTCCCATGGGCGGCTTATCCCAAAGAAGTGGACAAAACCCCTCCAGGTGCCACATTCCTCCTGTTTTCCCAGAAACCTCCCCTCTGCCTTTCCTCCTGGTATTTTTGTGTCCTCCAACTTGTTGTTTTAAAAAGACATTCGAACACAAAGACGCATTAGCGCTTTGTCGGCAAAACTTAGCAAAAGCTGCACATTACTGGTAATTTTTGTATGTATTCAACACGTACTGCGCCTAGACGGACCGAGGTTCTGCTGTGCAGGATGCTGCTCACCCCTGGCAACTGGATGTGCCACTATTTGATGTTATGGGCTGAGAAAGCCTTTCCTTGCACCCCAAAAAACCTCCCGGGAGATCCAGGGTGCCACGGCGGGGTGACCACGGAGGTGGCACATCCCCACGGGCACTGCTCCATCCTCGCGCAGTCCCAGGCTTTTCTCTAACGGAGGCTGCCAATCACGCTACATCTTGCCAAATTACGTGTTGATTTTGCAACGCAGACTAATTTCCACCAGAGATTACTAAGAGGCTAGGAAAGTCATTTTCAGCTCCAGCGATGGATAGGCTGCAACCCCAAACTGAAAGCCTCCGAATTTGGGGGAGGCTCCGACGTGGACCTTGAACAGGGTTTGTGGCTCAGCCTTGAAACCAGGGACAGGATTTAAATCCCCGCTTCCTGGGGTGAAAACGCAGGAGACTAATTCACAGAGTCACTCGACTTCTTTATAATATTGATCTTTTCCTGCAGCTAACAAAGAGAAAATTGTCTAAATGCTACAGTACATCTACACAGAAACACACAGATCATAAAATAACACAGGCAGTTTACAACAATACCAGGGGTCTCCGCAGAGCTGCCTCAGCTCCTCCTGTCTACCAAGAAATTAGAGTTTTGGTAATTTTTACTGCAGATATATTGCCATGTCATGCGTAAATGTATGCCAAACTACAATACAGAAATAAATACACTTGCAAATAATTAAAAATGCAACATGAAAGATTGAGTTTGTGTCTTTTCTTTTTTAAGACAATCACTTTTTTTACCATAGAGCTAAATATTCCTGACTTTACTGGGCCAGGGTCATTAAGCGAGAAGGTATACTACAATAATAAAATTATCAACAGAGCTTTTGACAAGCGGTCATGTGCTTGTAAATGAAATTTATTTAGGTGCCACTCAAAACATTGTAATTAAGAGGTACAGAATGTATTACCAGATGGTTCCTGTTTAGTATCTATTTCCTTTAGAGAACAAGGTGATTAGAGAGAGCACTAACTTGTAACTGAGCACCAAACACCCCACAGGCCTGATCCAGAGCCTGTTGGAGTCAATTAAAAACTCCACTTGACTTTCACGCCAGGAGAATCAGGTCCACCCACTATTTATTTCCACAAACACAATGTTTGGGGGTTTTTTTGTCCCTGTGAAACTTTCTTGCATTTTGGCAAATAACTAACATATATATCCATGGAATGGCGTTGGCTGTTCAGAACAGTGACATATTTACTGATCTTAAATACATCTAATTAAGACCTTTAATCAAACTCTCCTACATTTAAATAATTAAAAGGTAGCACTAAGCAACAAAACGGATCTTTCACTTTCAAGCACAACATAGAAGTATAGATATCCCCTTGAACATCAGTGATTCAGGGAAAAGAGACCTTTTATACACATGAAATAAACTCCAACAGCCAAAGTGAGACTTTGTTGCTCTGTTCTTTTCTACCCCTTTGCACATAATCTCCATTAATCATTATTTAGTTCTATGATGTCACAAATATTTTGATTTTTAATTCACAGTACTGGGATTTCCAAAGTGATATTAAATACTTTTGGAGAAAAAAGTTAAATGTACACTGGGAAAACATAAATTCTTTTTAAACAGAAAATATTTTCCAATGGAAAATGGAAAAATCTTTTCAGCAGAACAATTTATTTTTTTATTGCAATTAACTGGAGGGGGTCACTCAGCCCTTGCTAGTCTGAGTAATCCCACTGAAGCCCCTTGCACTTCTCATGTAAACAAAAATTGAAAATTCAGCTCAAAAAACCTCAAAAATCAAAGCCTTGCAAGGTGCTTCTGAAACCCATCAGCCCCATGCTTAACTCAGGGCACGCAAATAGTGCTGTGCTCACTTCAGTGAAATTACTGAGATGTTTGAAGTTAAGCACATATTTAAGTACATCGCACCACCAGTCTCTGCACTTTTCTAATGGAGACAACATGTTTTCCTCTAGTTTCAAAGAGAACGGTATCAGAGCGACATCCTCAAAGTTACATCTTCTGCCGTCTCTATAGACGCCTATATGGGACCTCACACACTCTGAACCCTCGCAGCAGATTTCTGCAGCTGGTAACATGATTTCTGCACAATCTACTTTTACTGGTTTATTTTTCTCAGAACGTCACCCTCGAAAGGTAAATATTAGCATAAGGATTGGAAGTTGCCTCCTACATGCAACATCTCTGAAGATATTAAATAAAACTAGGAGCTGTAGTCCCACTCTCACCCCTGCAAGGAACTGGGTGCTGTGTCCTTGCACCCAAAACGGGGAGTTCCCTGGCACCCTGCAGCCACACACTGCACACGATTTATTGTACTTCGCTGTATATAGCATAAAAAAAGGTACGTAGGAGGTATGCACCCCTGCAATGCACCTCCGTGCAAGGGGAGCTGCAAAACCAGCAGGCACCCGTGAGCTGTTCCTGGTCCATACCGGTGGCAGCAGCACCTGATGATGGTCCCCAGCTCCCGCTCGCTCCCGCAAACAAGGGTGTTTGCTGACCCGAGTTGTCACTGGGTGGAGGCTGCAGGGTCTAGCCTGCACTTTGGAAGTGAAAATGGGAGTTAGGTTTGAAAACTGGTTTGAATTCCCTAAACCAATGTTGACTTAGGAAAAAACGTCCATGTCTTCTTTTAAAAAAACAGCTTAAAAAGAAAGAGCTCAGCCTTTAGCGCAAGTGTGCACCTACTACTTAAAGCAAAGCCGGCACGCTGAAGACAAATTTCTGCCCCTCTTAAAAACCCAGCTTCAAAAATACAATAAACTGTGTCATACTACGATTCACCACTATGAAGGACGGGATGGTTTTAGCTGCCCCTTTCCCACCCAGTCTCCCATGCACACGCTCAGCACGTCCTGCAGCACCAGGTGGGTGATGCTGAGCTCCAGCTCAGCTCCCCGTTTTTGCAGGGGGGCAGCAGTGGGGCCACGGCGTTGCCCTTCCCCGCTCACGGGCACATAAGCTCTTCCTGAAAAAGTAACACTGCTTAACTTCCAATTCAGAGGAAAATATTGTGTTTGTTAGATGCCAAGTACAAGTAATGAAAAAATACATAGGTGTGTTTGTATATATACAGAGAGGTAACCTGTGGTCTTAATTACTTCAACCCATAAACTGGGTCATGCAGAGTCCATTTTTTAATTCTATACATTCAATTAAACTTAGATAAAATATAGCAGGTTTTGGAGAATTTGTCCTGTGCAGTGTTTTGAGTCCCAGCAAGTTTCAATTAGTTGTCCTCATTCCATCAAACTAAATTTAGTCCAGGCATATCAGTTGCAAGTTGTAAACTTTCTTCTTTTTCATCAAATGAACCACAGCACGTAATAACTTCTTTTTTTCTTTTAGAGAAACAGAACTGTCCTAGGAATTTAAATTTTCCAAAGGCAGTTTTGATCTAGAGTAGATTCCCCATTTATTTGTCAGAATAATACCAGGAGTCCTGGTCCATACCATACATAGAATTGGCAGAGTTTTATGATACAGCAGATGGGGCAGGATGAGTTAGGAAACCACCCACCCAAATATTTTTTATATTCAGTAATCATTTCTAAGT
Organism: Buteo buteo; assembly: GCF_964188355.1. NCBI lineage: Eukaryota > Metazoa > Chordata > Aves > Accipitriformes > Accipitridae > Buteo > Buteo buteo. Next base: position 67,731,146 of record NC_134174.1, on the reverse strand, counting down.
TTTACCAGTCCACTATAATACCAGCATGCATTTATAAGTAACTAAAGCCAATAAAGTGGGTAGCTTTTGACACTTTCCCCATATCAAATAGAAAGCCCAGGATTGCTTTTCTCCAGATCACACAATACCAAGAACATTTAAAACAGTTTTTTCTTAGGCTGTGCAAACTTTAATTTCAAACCAAATAATCCTCTCTGTATTCCAAGCACTTTTTTCCCTCTGACACATTTTAATGACAATAATTTTGTAAATTGTCAATACATAATCATATCAGCTCATGCCTGCTTTTCAGTCGGCACCTCCAGCTTGCATTAATTAAACAGCCTGCCTGACACCGTATCATCTTCGTAAACAAACGAAGTGAGATTTTCAGAAGCCGCAGTGTGAACTCTTTTCTGGAAATCGGTTATTAAGCTGCAGGTTTCTGTTTCATTTGCCTGCCTTTCACTTTAAAGCAAGCAGCAGCCACTGAGAACACAATAATGAAAGAGGTCATGGAGCACCAGTTGTGCATGAAAGATGCGAAAATTTACTGCAAATGAGACAAGAGCAGTAAATTCATTTTTATTCAAATTACTGTCATCATACATTACCACTTCTCCTGTAAACATTGTGCTTCAGACAGTGTGACAGCATATTATTATTTGCGAGATTATACTATTATTAAGCTATTAACATGTCACCTCCTGCTTGAAACAATGACTCAGCTTGGTACTGCATAATAGGACAAGTTAGGGAGACAAGGCGAGGTGACGGAGAGGTTAGTTGTAAGAAGGGAGGCCATGCATAGAGTGACAGCTGGCACTTAAAGGCTAACATTTATTCAAAAGAGCCCACATAATGAAGATGCGATTCGCTTTTATTTACATACTGTACCCATCCGCTTTCCATAAACTAATCCTTTTTCTTCCTGTCCACGCAAGACGCCCCTCGGTTCCTGTAATGAGGACCGAGGAGTCACCTTTCCCCCCAAGCCGAAAAAAGTCAGTGAGTAAAGCTATCGGCACGGCAGATGCCCGGCATCGCGCGGGGACGACGGCCGCGGCTTGCGCGGGGAGATAACACGCCGCCCCACCACCCTCTCCCCTCCTGCCAGCGGGGATGCTGCAAGTTACCCTATAGGTATTGCCTCCAGGTCCCCGCCAAGTTGCTAACGATTAAAATGTCATAGTTTATAGGCTTCAAAGGCTTCCAGTGCAAAGTTGCAGTACAAAGTCGCTGCGGCACGCGGAGGGTTTACTGCCTCGTGCTGCAGTCGCCGTCGATGCCAGCCCAGCAGAAGGGCTGTGATCCTCCACCCATCCTCGCAGCTCTTCTTCAATTTTACCTTGAGTTTTACGGGCTTTTGGCAACCGTGTGGCTCCCTCGCAGGGCTGCGCCAGCCCTTCAAGCGTTCAAAGCGCTGCTTCTGCAGCCCTAAATGAAAGATCAACTACTCCACCTGATGCTCTGATTTATTTCCCTTCTACTTGGATTTGCCCTCCTTCCCTGACCTGTTCTTGATGAAGTTGAAACCTGTTTATGTAAATATTCTTTTTCCAGCCTTTGCAGCAATCTTGGGGGAAAAAAAGTGTCATTTTGTGAAACCAAGTAAACACCAAGCTTTGTTCTAAATTAGTTGGGGAAGTGCCTTGTGAAGTAGAACAAACAGAGAGAGACATCAGCGAGTTACTAATGATCCCTTGTCAGGCTCACGGAGAAGCCGCAGACGCACAAGGTTTTGAAGCCTCCAAGGTTTGGGTTCCCACGTGTGGGATGCGACGAAAGCCACGATGCGAACGACGCTTCCTAAGCGCAGCCCTTACAGCCCTTAGCGTTACACCAGGCTGGAGGAAGGCAACTTTGATGTCTTGAAAGCTCAGGCAATAAGTATTGGTTTGTTAGCTTTACCCGTAAACAACAAAGTGACTTAGAAATATGGATACGCAAATGTCCACAAGATGTTAAAATTAAATTTCTCAAAATTACAAAGGTGGTGATATTTGCTGAAACCACTGCTGGGTACCTACGTATTAAAGGCGTATCTGCTTACTACGAGCAGACGCTTCCTCTTTTCCCCTTCCTCTGCTCTGTTTTCTCTCTTTTTTATTTCTTTTCTGGTTTTAATCTTTCTACTGCATATAGAGTAGGATATAGAGAGGTGGCATCACATCTCTGGCAGTGGCCCTGCATATCTACTCTCCCTGAACAGAGTAAATCCTCTTCTTTTACCCTGCATTGTCCCCCTCGTTCTCTGAATTCTCCTGTAGTACACCAGCACTGTTGAAATCACTCCAAAATCTCTTTCTTTGGTAAAATACGAGGTCAAAGCCTGCCCCTGTTCTTGCAGGACATCTTGCGAGGTGCCCTCCCACAGCGTAGAGCTGCAGTGGCTGAGCCCAGGCGCTCCCCATCCCTGGAAATTGCACAGATTAAAGCCATAATAATAAAAGTAACCTAAAATGGAAGTTTAGACAGTCTGAGCTTGGTGTGCCTCACTATTGCCTGTTTCCAGGGTGTTTCCATTAAAGGGGACTGGATGAGGCTGTCTGGGTCTTCCCTTCCAGGCCCTTTCTATTGCAGACAACATGTCCTCTAATCCCCTGTCATCGGGCTCCGCTTTAAGAGCCGTTAGTGGTTTTTCACATCGTTACCCACATATGGAGTCTGCTCCACAGCCTCACTGCTTTGATATCAGAAACCTTCTCCTAACTTTCTAGCCTCTGTGTAGGTGCAGGTAGCTGGTGCCTATATGTTGTGGAGCCAACTTTATCCTGGAGACCTCTTTTCCCTCTCACTTGAGCACAATAATCATGTAACTTAGCATCAGTAGTCTACAATTTCACCTCTCACTTCTCACAAACAAGAGGTTTTCTTTCAGTAAATATGCATTTATTTGCCAACTCAGTTTTCCCTTTGCTAACGTCACCCTCATCCATCAGCTAGTTTTTTCAGTCCGCCTCGACATGCTCTGTCTTTCTTTGCCATGGAATATCCTGAACTGTCAGGATCTCCTGACCCTGATGGTGAAAACGTCCTCACTCCCACAGATCAGCTCTCCTGGCTCCTTTGTGGACATGTCCTGGTCAGCAATTACTGCATTTTATCACACAAGCAGGGCTGGTATTGACCTGCTTGTTATTTTAGGAGAATAAAGTACTCTGCAAGGTCATCCACAGAATTCAAACTAGTCCAGCGAAGTTGGAAGCAAGATGCTTTGTGCTGTTGCTTCATTGCCCTTCATTATTACCCTTTTTTTTTTTTTTTTGAGCCATTTGCCCTTTGTGGGTACCATCCTTGTCCATCTACCATCTCACATGTATTAAAACAAAAAATCAGATCTGAGAACCTTAGGCTTGGCTCCTAAACCATAATGAGACCCATAGACTGAAACTGTTCTCTATTTGCTGAATGCGTACAAAATAGCACCACCTTATCCCTCTACTTGCTCCAGTAGCTAAATAAGAGCTCGGGGGACTGATTTGCGGTGTCAGTTTTTAAAATCTTAACTACAAGAGATATACAGACCCCTGCTTCCCATCAACATGAATAAAGTTGGACAAAACTCAGAATAAGAAAGAGTTTCTGTGGTTTTTAATCTGGCCAGTAATCACTGCTCTTAGGCAATGCAGCCCAGCGCACTAACAAAAGATCAGCACAGGAACCATTAAACATTGAATTTTCCCAGTGCACTGCAAATGCACATATAAACACTGAGTAACCTTAGGCTTAATCAGGGTTCAAAACACAGTTAAGCACCTCTTAAAACACTTTTTTGTTTACACTGCTGCAGCTTAGACCTGCATTTCCTTGCATGGTATCACCTACAGCCGCAGTCTTAATTTTTAACCAGGACTGAGCAAGAGTGCAAAAATTGCTCTTAAATAGAAATCAGTGATATTCTAAGAACACACAAAAATCACAAGGGAAAATGTGGGTAAAAAACTTACAATTATAAGATCAGTGCAAAAAACTAGAACTAGTCTGCATTTCCCCAAGCATAGCCATAGATTATTTAGGCTGCAAGAGCAGTATGATCTTGTGTCCTTCACACTTTCATCATAATGGCTAAGAGCAGTGGTTGTCCCCACACTTAATAACACTGCGCTGCGAATGTATGCTGCATTGTCCAAACACAAAATACGTTTAAGTCTAACAGCAATAAGAAAAAAAAATACCGCAGGTAGTAGCTCAGGTGCAGACACTGTGCAGATATCAGCAGTGTGCCAGCCAACAAAGGAATGGTCATTTGGGCCATGATGACAAATATTTGATCTGATTTATCAAAGAAGTAGAGGGGTTTACGAGACCACATCAAACCGATCTGCGATCCCCCCCTCCCCGCACACAGACATATATGTATTTATATGCACAGAAGCCACACGCAGCATTTCTTCACATATTCAAAGCAAAGACTACAAGACTTTTTTTTTTTTTTTTTTATCCAAATATCCTCAAACCCCTCTTCTCTGTAAAAAACCTAGCCGTTCTCTCACGGAGAGGTGATGGCGGAAACGCACGAGGAGCTGTGCGAGGCGGCGGTGTGGATTTTTCCGCTCCCTCTCTTGCAATCCCACCGATCCTGCTCCTCAGGACCGTGAAGCCTGTTAAAAGCTGCTGAAGGGGAGTCACCAAACCCACCGCTGCCTGCTCTGACGGGGGGATCTCATGTGTTCGCCGCTGATTAGACTACATTATTTCTATTATCCTATTGGGCTTCACACTAGGAATAGAGGCACTTGCCCTTATTTGAAACTAGCAGACACCAGGAGAATTTGCTGATTGCTAATGAGAAAGCTAAGGTTTTGTTGATATCATCTGGGACGTTCTTGCTGTGGTCTGCTATTAAGATCTGGAGCTCTACATAACACACCATATTAAGCAGGCAGTGACTTTATTATGGGATCAGTATAACTTTTCATGTCTGGTGTACTCCTAAAGCCTAGGCTAAAACACCTTTTTCCAGAATATGAAACATAATATCTTGGTGCTAGCTGCATTATTTAAAAAGGGGCAATGTGGTTCATAACTTTACATTTATTGCATACTTTTAAGCCACTTGACCCATATAAATATTACTATAGAGTTGCCCTCAGTTATTAAATTCTTATTGCTTATAAAAAGGGCAGCAGGAAGTATATAATCTATAGACTAAGGTGTGTTTTTTTTAAGGGGGAGAGGGAAGAATAAAAAAGGAGGAAGGCTGGAAACAAATGTGTTTTGATCCTGTCCATAGCCTTGAAGTTAATACTTTTTCTGGCTTAAAGCAAAAGTCTGTTTATTTAAACTTCAAGAATTAGGTACTAGCATAGCAAGTAGGTCCCTACCTTCTCGACGGAGAACTGGAACCCCCACCTCTTAAAAGAAATTGTTTGCAGAAACTTTTCGGTCTTTATTACAGTCAAGGCCAGGTAAAAACAGGACACGAGTATTTGCTGCGGCTCCCGCGTGGCCCAGGCTATCCGAGGGAAAAAACACGCTGCTTTTCGGGCTATTTTGAGATGTTTCTTGCGGGCCGGTGCGGTCCAACGCAAGCCCTCCTCCGGGCTGCAAGCCCACTGGTGCACGCTCGCACCCTCGGACTCTGTTTTGCACGCTCACGCACGCTCGCACACGTGTGCCTGGATGACAGGGAGGACAACACATTAACATAGGTAATTTTACTTCAGAGTTGCTTGGGGCAGAACCTCTAGACCTAGAGGTTACTGCTGTCAAAGTAGGACCTTTTTCTTCCTGTCACTTCTTTCAGAGATGAAGGGAAAGATTTCCCTTAGCCTACAGCATTTAGCGTGCAAACGCTCCACCACAACATTTTGAAACTATAGAAATCATGAAACCAGCCTGTGACCTTCCATTTCAGTGACAGTACAGGAATCCCTTGAGCAGCGGAGGCATCCTCTGATATTTGGAAAAGTGTCATGTTTTCTTTACAGAGAAAACTGTCATATTGTTGTTGGCATAAAATACAACACTTCCTGGAGTTGTGATTTCCTTGTTTGCTACAAAATGTCACCTGGGCAACTGACATGTTTTTGTTTTGCTTAGAGCAACTTCCCACTTATGATATTCAAATCGAGTTGATATTGATACCTTAAGCTGTGCTGAAAGGAGCGGCAATTATAGACATCTGAAATTCCTCAAGAAAAAGGCAGTTTAGCTAAAAGACGTGGACCCTCACGACAATGGCAATCTGGCTGCAAGTTAAACACAGCCCTTATATAATTTGCAACCTATTGATGTGCCAGGCAGTAATTCTCCAGCAGGAAAAAGTCTCGGGAAGAAGCAGGCTCAGATAAATGAGACGCTTTCCCAAAATAAGCAACTGAGTGTTCAGTGGAAAAAAAAGAAGGAAAAAAAGGAAAAACAAAATGCTCAGCCTGAAGCAATAAGTAGAGCTGACTAGAAAAGTATGGGGCTTTTAAATCATCCCCGCACTTACATCTTAAAGTACAAAAGGATTTTAATCTTAGCTAGCATAGCCTTATTAGAGCATTACTTTTGGGGGGACAACTTTAACCTTTGGGTCAGGAGGATTGCTTTGCTTTAAATACCAGAGTTCTTTTTTGACATCATTAAATAAATTAATAACAGTTAGTATTTATAATTTTGAATACTGCAAGCAGCAACTTTGAAATTAAGGGTGCTGAGAGGTGTCACTTCTTTTTGCACAGCTAAAGAGCTGAAGGGAAGAAAATAATATTTATATTTAAAAAAATTCCAAATGGTTTCAAATCAAGAAAAAAATTAACTCTTTAATTACACAATGCTGCCACAGTTAGGAAAGTTAAATTGCCAGCTTAAATCACACAGCCTGAAGTAGCAGATGATCTTCAAAGTATATTTCACAAAAGGAGCATAATGGGTGCTGGACTATTCAAGGCTTATTTAACATTTTCCATGAGGTTTCTTTGCCGAAGATGTCTTAATGGAAAATAAAGAAAAAAGTGTTCACCTTTGATCTGGGCAGAGGAAAGAAGGTTGTATTTATTGCTTTCCAGTAAGCAGTTAATGATACCAGTTTTGACGCGTGGGTGTAAAATATAAACAAACTTAAGTAAACACATGGATATCTGTATGTCTAGATACGTTTATCTCTAGGTATTACAGAGATTTTCTCTGTATGAGCTCTGGGTGAAGCTACACAGATGCGGAAACAGAATAATTACTTCTCAACAGAAACAAAAAAAAGATCCTTTTTAAGGCAAAGAGAGCCTATTGTGTTTGAAGTTGAAGAAAAAAAAAATCCTAAAATTATATCCATTTAGCAGATACCCTGCTTCATTTAGGAACTCTGTCTTTTAAATGAACAAGCAATTTTTTTAACAGATTTACATGTTTTGTAAAATATGTCAAACAAACTAAAGAGAAGGTCTCCTAATTACTCATCAAACAGACTCCAGTCAGCGGGGAATGCAGCTGGAGTGATATGTTGCACTAATGTTAGGGCAGACCCGAAATATTTCCTCTTGGAAAATAACAACGGCAGCAGCGTCGGCAGCAGCAACACCCCGCTCAGCAGCGCCTGCGGGCTCGATCCTGCCAGGACGGACACGCGTGCCGGGCGCTGAGCGCATGAGCAGCCCAGGCATCGCCGGGAGGTCAGCTGGGGGCTTAAATCGAACCATACACATCGCCCTTTTGCAGAAGAAGCGACGTTACGCGTCTTTTTTGCAACGTGCAGGACGTTAAACCTCCACTATTTAGTATGCAAGTGATGAACAAAGTTTCGTGTCCACGCAGAGTCTTTTTTTTTTTCTTTTCTTTCCTTCTTTTATTAAGTATCAACCGCAGCCAGATTTCCACGGAAGGCTAATTAGAAAATATGCAGAACTGCTTCCTGTTTTTAATGTGGAATTATATTAGAGACCGTTTGGTAGGAACAGGAGAAAAGTCACCATTAGGCATATTAATGACTGTCCCTTTGAACAAAGCTGCTCACTCCTCTCGGCGCTGGAATTCATTTGAAAATAAGAATACTGCCGAATTAGTGGCTTCTTTTCACATGCAGTACAATGTTATCTGATATTATATATATACAGATTTTGCTGGCGCGGTAATCGTAGTGAAATTCCTTATTCCTGCATAATTGTTATAACGCAGGGCCCTCTTATCCTGCTCTCCCTCTTCAGCCAAAACTCTGACTCACTTCAAATGGGAATTTTTTCTAGGCAACAGCTCTGGCATAGGGCTCACGGTTTGTAACTCTTCATGTCTCCCCTAAAGGGAGCAAGCGATGTTTGGCATATCCCCAGTGCAAGACATTTTTAAAGGTATATTTAAGACATGTGTATCGTACTGCCGAGTATATGTGGCAGAGTTAAGAGCAGTCTGTAAAGGTTTGTGAAAATCCACAGCCTAAACTGGTCTGACCCTCACCGACTGTCAGCCTCGCTCCTCTGGCAATTATTAAATTTAGAGAGCTCAGATTGCCAGTCTGGAGTAACTATTACGTTGAATAATTATTCTTATGTGCACCCCGATAGCTGCAAACAGAATCAGGCCGATAATTTCACTGTAGCCAAGAGCAGAATTGGACCCGTAATTGCCACTCTCTTCTGATTTATTCTGTAATTCATATTTTCAACAATATGCAATCCATTAGCAGTACAGAAAAACATGCAATAGCTACTTGGGTGGACTTAGGATTCTTGGGTTGCTCTCAGACAGATGGCTTTTTTTGTGATTTTTTTTTTTCTTCCCCCCACAGTTTGCTTCCACTTGTATTGGAACTGGTTTAGTACTTCCATAGGGTTTTTAAGATAAGTAGAAGGATTATTGGTCACGCTCCTTGAAATTCATCACGGAGCGGTGCTGGCTTTGACTGTAGCTCGTTATTTGTTGCATCTCTCTAAAGTGGAATATGTTCAGGACACACACCCTTCAAAGGTTTGTAAAGAGGAAAACAGTCTCAGCAGAATCTGCCTTTGCATCAGCTCCTGTAGGGTCCTTAAATAACTTCTCTCCAAGATGGCAATATTTCAATATTCTGCTAAAAGATCCTTGTTAACAGGAGGGACCCCGGATCTCATAACTGGGTTTTTATTACAAATCCCAGGGATGTTTGTTCTATAGATACAAAGGAAAACTTCTGCTGTCTTGACTTTTTTTAAGGTAAATGTTTCAGGGGTTGTGTTTTTTAAACTATGTACGTTTGGTAAATGCAATTACCTACCTTCTACTAGCGGAACTTTATTTTCTTCCTTTATAGTAATATATAGATCTGAAATTCCAAGGGTTTCTGGTGCTTTTCAGCTGTCACCTCAAGTCAAAATCATGGACTTCAGCTATAAAAAAAATTATATATAATAAATTTAACTTGACCTAACTGAAGGTTTTTAAAGCGAGCGGGTATCTTTGACATTTAAAAAAAAAAAAATTACTACGACTGTATTATCGACACGTCTCCTCGCTTCTATTTATACCACAAAATAAACTGTTCTCCAGAATGTGGTCTGAAGTTCAGTCCCTGCTAATATCTGTGACAGACGGTGCTTCGGAGAAGACACTTTGAGAAAAACGCAAAAGACGCTTTGCAATGTTTCAGGTCATAAACCGAAACCACAGAATGCGACATACGATCCCACCTATATGTCGGCGCACATCCATAGGTATTGTCTGATTGCGGAGCGAGCCCCCCCACCCTGTTTTCGCAGCCTCCCGCGCAGTCCCGCCCGTGCCGAGTGCTGCCCTTTACGGAGGAGCCCCTCTTTAGCGCTTACCGGGCTATTTTATACACCCAAGTAAACTTTCATACTCCGGTTCAAATTTAATCAATTTTTTGTTTTGCAGCCTTTTGTAGATTGAGTCTTTTGTTAAGAAAGGACGTCTTGTTTCCAAAACATGCCAGAAGTAATCGCTGGCATCAGAGTGCCACCAAAAGGCAGGAAAAGAAATCAGCAGCCAGGCACTGACCTTTGCAGAGACAGCTAAGGTTATGCACATAACATTTGCTTGTTTACTTTGCAAAATAAGCAATGAGTTGGAAACTCCTAGCTTAGCAAGCGTCTCGCTACACCTGAAAAGCAACACTGACAACAACAGCAAAACCCCACGGTTGTTCTTGGGTTTGCTGTTGTTGTGCGTGGAGGCTGTTATCTGCTCCGCTCTATATCTATCATGATGCAACTTTAATAACGTTAGCCAAGACTGCTCAGAAAATCACAGCTGTAGCTGGAGGCAAAAGGAAAAAAAAAAAATAAAAGGAAAGAAAGAAAGGGGGGGGGGGGGAAGCTAAAATGAGGTGCTTCTCCCAAGCCTCACCTAGTGAGCAGAGTATTGGCTTATGCGTGAGAATAAGCAAACGAATCGATCGCTGCAGTAGGTTGATGGCTACTGGTCGTTTTGATGGATATGACGGTAAAAAAAAAGTCCAGATTGGTTCACAGTGGACCTCAAACCATGTCAGCTAAAACCAAAGAGACAAAAAAGTGACAGCTGCGGAGAGTACACTGCAGGCAGTCAATGGTTCCTGTGATTTATTGTTCCATCTGCCTTGCCGCTGTGAGGACAAGTTCCCCCTGATTTGGTTAAAATGAAAAGGACCTCAGAGAGCACAACGTGTTTTTTGAAAATGTGCAGAAACTATTTTTTTATTTCTTGATTTATGTGCCTTTCCCCCTCCATAATGTTTGCACCAATTGTTACCCAATAATGCTTACTGAAAAATGTGAAGCTTCCCAACCACTAAGAAATCCTCCAGACCGCCCCCACCCCTCCACCCCATCACAAAAAGAGAGGGGGAAAAAAAAAAAAAAAGGAAAAAAACCTTACCAAAAAAAAAAAATACCTGCATAAATAACCCACGCCGTCAAACGCAAGCCAGAAAACTAGTTTGTCTATTTTTTAACCTTCCTGCTTTCCAATTTACAGCCGCGTTTCGGAGTCTGTGAAGCTGCCAGGCTGCGAGGCGGTTAAAAGCCGGGCTCGGCAATGGGTGGTGTGTAACCATTTAATATATTAGAGAGTTCAAACCCGGATTATAAATTTGCCTGAGCCACCCAAGTGCTATGGCCAACAGTTTTCGATTAGCGGAGGGTATTGCCGGCGCTCAGCCCTGCCGCTCGGGTGGAGGGGACGGAGCCTTCGCTGTATTTACACACCAACTTTTTTGCCGTTCCTGACTTGAAAAGGAACATTTCCTTCATGCGGTTGATATAGCTTATTACCCCATTAAAGAGAAGCACCACACGACACTTCTGTCAGGGTAACACCGAGGCCTAATCAACACTTGGAGGTGTAACACAACACAAATAATCTCGCTCCTCAGGGAAGCCGGAGTAGCAGCCTGAGAAACGCTCGGGCTTTTCCCCAGGAGGATTCAAGTATGCCATAGCAGAAATATGGTTAATGTTTTAATACATTTATGGAGCATAAATCATAAATGAAGCATTAAGCATCCGGTGCGCTCTCAAAAGTTTTAACAAATACGAGCAAATTGAATGAATCTGGTAGAGCGAGGTATCGATAATTTTCCGTGCGTATCGCACAGTGGGGGAAAAAAATGGATGCGGGGCCTCCGAGACCCGCCGCGGCCTCGCATACATTATAATTCCCCACTTAACGCCGCGCGAGCCCGTAACCCACAAGGAGTGAAGGGAAGGCTCTTCCTCTCCCCCTCCAAGAAACGTTTCATGCAGATCAGCAAATTTTCAGCAAATTTCCCATGAAAAGGCCGGCCGGGGCCTGCGGTGCGCGGCGAGGCGCGGGCTCCCCGGCGGCCTGACCCCGGCGGCGGCCGCTTCCTGGCTCCAGGTTTCCTTCGGCCTCGCAGGTCCAGCCCGGTGTCAAAAGCTGGCCTTGTCTCCTGTCTCAGGATGTTGGTTTTACCTCTCAAGTGTTTCCTGAATTTGCAAAAATTCTTGGGGGTTTTTTGGGGGTTTTTTTTGGTTGGGTTTTTGGGGTTGGTTGGTTGGGGTTTTGTTTTTTTTTTTCTGGCGGTTGTCCGCAAGCGGCTTAATGTTCAAAAGCTCATTTACCTTTTCCAGGGAGGGAGGGGGGAAAGGGGGAGAAAAAAATACAAAAAATGAAAAACAAGAAAAAAAAAAGGAAAAGAAAAGCAAGAGAAAACAAGAAGGAAAGAAAGAGAGAGAGAGAAAGAAAAAAATTTCTTAGTCGCTACTGTTGAGCAGGGGGTTTTCTCCTGGGACCAGTTCTACTTTTGGAACATGTTATTGTCAGGCAGAGGTCAACATCTTTTACCTCTTTTTTCCATTATTCAAAATAAGTATTGATGTTATGTTTTAGCTATTTAAAAGCCAGCTGCCTTGCTCATTTCAGATATTTTTCCTGGTATTATTGTATGTGGTAATAGCTGGCCTGTGTATCGTCTTTCACAAAATCTAGCCTTTCAGGGTCTCAGTCTTCAAATGATATCAATCAAAATTTATGCAATTCAAAATCCATATGTATAGAGTCCCAGTTCACCTCATTTAATGATAATAGTAAACCACATGTTGTGTACATGTCTGAAACACTTTTCTAGTTCTTGACTGTATTAACCCTAGGGGCACTATGTTTTTGTACAGCTTGCCCAACTGAGCAGCATAATATATTGATTAATACTTGGCAACAACTGCATTCTTGAATAATAAAACCATGAACAAGGTAAACGTGTACTAATAAAACAAGAAGAGTGTCAATATTATTTGGGGATGTATGTTAATAAAAGATGCTAAAGAACAGGCGAGCCCCCAACCCCACAATTAACGAAGCGCAGTGCCTAAAGCTCGTCCCTTTTCCAGCCCGGAGTGATGTTGTTGTTCGAGAGCCTCCTCGCCTACCTGAGCATCCATGGCGCGGCCACAACAAATGCTCCCTGTTTATGGGGGCCGCATCCAGTGCGCAGGAAAAAGTTAGGCGTTTCAGCAAAAAGGCAAATAAAAATTAGCAATATTTCATCGTTACCCTGATTCTTCCTGGGCAGAGCCCAGTGCAGGTATCACCGGCAAAGCCTGGGAACAGTTACTGATTTTACAATAGAATTTGCTTCTGACAGACTGCATTATTTACTTAAGGTTTAATATACAGTTAGAAATAAGATTTGCTTTCATGGAAAAACACTAAAACATTTGGCAAAGGAAGAGCCGAACGTTTTCCTTAATTTGTTTTGGCAACTCTGAAAAATAGATCCCATTACGCTCACGTTTGCATTCCAGAACCATAACAACGAATGATAATTTTACGAAAATCAAGATATAATTAAAAATAGTGTGATATAATAAGCAGCGAGCGAAAGCAGAAGAATGAGAAGAGACGTGCTGGAAAGCATTGCTTTCAGCACAGGGGATGACTGAGGAGGAAAAAAAGCAAAGGACACCAGCTGAAAAGCTATTGCCAGAGCTTATTTATTTATTTTGGGGCTGAGGGGGGGGAGACAGTGGAGGAGGGAAGGACTTGAAAGTAAAAATTGTTTAGCAAAGAGTGAAAATAGTTTCATGCCTTTTTTTTTTTTTTTTAAAGGAAGACAATATTTAAACACAGGTTCATATTCATATTTCAGTCATTTGACTTTTGTATGAAAACAAATATTGAGGAATTAAACACAATTATGTTTTGATTAACTGGAGCTGGTTCCTAAAACCGCAAGGTAGAGCAGCAAGATTGCATCTGTGTCTTCCCTCAATGCCATCCACATGAGTCACAGCGAGGCAGGAAAGCTGTTGACAAATTAATACTTTAAGAAAATAAACTATGGTCATGTTGAACATAGAGCAACTTTATCCTGATTAATTTGTGTTGGAGTCGCTCCAGCCCCCTTTACAAAGCCGCGCAGTTTGTACAAATGTAATTTCCTAATATTTACATGAGGAAAGCCTCAGCCGTTAAGCTTTGCCTCCAGTGTGAGTTTTGTGGTTAGTAAAAAGACAATAAAAATACAGAGAGGTAATTGTAAGCACATTTGGAAAAAAAAAAAAAAGAGAGAGAGAGAGAGGGGAAAAAAAAAAACCCCTGCTTTTCTCCACTCCTCCTTGCAGAGCCCTATAAAAGTGTGCTGTGCTGCGGCGTGCTCGCAGGGACCGCTGTGCCAGCCGGCACCCGGCGAAGGTTTCAGTAATGCAACACCTAATGCTTAATAACGGCTGTAATGCTGCAAGCGAACCTCACAAACACACCAACCTTCCCAGGGCTGGCGCTACCTTCCAGCGCCGGTGTTCTCTAAAAGCTGGTATAAATTCCGATTAGACTGCCTAATCACACGGTCTCTGTCATTTTATGTCTTTATTTAAATAGAACGTCAGGCATTCGTACAATTGTCTAATTTAATAAATACGGGGAGGAAAAATGCAGTTATAATGTGTTGCTTTGTTTGAAGAATATTAAAAATAACCTTTAGTTTTAATGAGATTTTTTTTCCCCCCATCAGTTTACACAATTTTCCAGATGCAAAATGAGCTTTTGGCTGTAAAATATTTTATCACATTGTCTTACACAATAAAGATTAGATGTTTTCGCTCTCTCTCAACTCCACCGCAATTATTTTTTAGTGTTTGCAAATCATAATATCATTTAAAAACCATATTTTATACCTCATCTAAAATACTTTTATAGCAGTGTGATGAAAAAAAACCAACACAACATCTATTTAACTACTCTTTTTAAGTGGCTGTAATATGCTTTGGTATAATTTTCCAGAAAAAGGCACAGCTAAAAAAGCTTAGCTGTTCTTGAAAACAAATCTCCCAAGAAGCATCTTTGCAAAAAATCCCCAGAATTTAATTCCCCTGGCTGAAGAGCCCAGAGAGCCTGAATATAAAAATAGTAGCCCTGTCATTTCACATTCATTAAGTGTGAAACTCAGAAATTAATAATGTAAAAATATGCTTTTTAATTAGTCTTACATTCTGCCCAATGTACTTAAATGGGATCAGCAGCTCCCTAATGATTTTTTTCTTAATAAAGTATTAGCCTGTGATGCACTGGGGTTGACAGGTATGATAAACTGGAAAGTACTTTTGGAGGCGTATGAATGATACCAAAATAGTACTCTCCCATTTAAATGTAATTAACATCAGGGAGCAATATTACATGAGGAGAAGCCTGCAAGATTTTTATTTCAGGGTATTTTTTTTTTTTTCATTTCTTGTTTTATGAGTAGTTTGATGATTGCAGCAGTGATTTTATAATTTAATTACCTTTGTTGAAAGCTAAGCTTTTGCTAATAGCAGGTCAACAGGATCATAAAGCAGTCTTCAAAAATATTAAAAAGGAGGTAAATCCCTTTAGCTAACCTACACAATAAGAATGCGGGTGCGCATGTGTGTATGCAATGCATTTTATAGATGTATGTATGTATATACAGGCTGTATGCCTGTTCCCCTGTTATTTGTTTACTGTGCTATTTCAAATCAGTATTTACTCTCTAATGGGACTTGTTATACATTAATCATATGGAAAAAAAAAAGAAGAAAAAAAGAGGAGAAAAAAGAGAAAAATAAAAAAAAGGGGGGGGGACAAAAAAAGAGGGGAAAATAAAAAAAGAGGTGGGGAGGGGAAGGAAGTTGTAGAGAAACCCATCTGACGCGCCATGGATTTTGCCAGAACCAGAAGGACTGGTGCCTGCAGCCGGTCGCTCCGGACCAGCAAACGCCGCTCCGGCATCCATCACCGCGCCGCGGCGGCGGCCCCTCTCCCTCCACCGCCCCTTCCGCAAACACTTTGCGCTTTTACATTTCTAAAGCAGCCGATTTTAAAACGGGAGATAAAAGATCACTGTTGACCTGCGCTGCTTGCGCAAGAGTATTCCCTAACTTATTTATATGCCAAATGTCACTTGTGTTTACTTAAGAATTTCTTCTCATATCTCGAAGTCACAGCGCTCCCCGAAGATGCACTTGCCATAGGGTAAACAAGCAGGGAGGAAGGCAGCGTTCCCGGCTCCCTCCTCCCGAAACCGAGAGGCTCCTCCATCTGCGTCACCTTCCCGATCGCACCCTGACATTTCTATATGTTGCCAGGCCGATGGACGCACGGGCTGAGGTGTTGGGTGACGTCAACGGCTCGCGACACAGACGCACGTTTGTGCCTCCTGCCCAAAGTCCAACCCTTCTACTCCACCACGGTTAGATGTTGGAATAAAAGGAAACTTGGAGCTGGGCAACCTCACCAGGCCAACCGCCAGCTAGACCCTGGCCAGACCATAGGTAACAAAGGGGACTTTCCAATTTGATACTGGTTTTCATTTGGTTTATCGAAAATAGCCAATCCAGCAAACAAACGAAAAATAAAAACAGGGTTTTTTTCACTCTTCCATTACAAATGCATCCTTCAGGGCTGATCCTGCTTCTGAATATCCCAACTAACTGGAAGGCCTTAGGGCGGATGAAAGCACTCATCCCATGACCAAAGTGGCCAAGGGATGGGGTGAAAACGTCCAGATAAAGGCATTCCCCGTGACTACGGTGCCACACTGTTATCCCAAAGACCTGGGGCAGTCGGGGTGAGGGGATCAGAGCCCAACGGGTGCCCAGCAGGTAGCAATGCCACGCCAGACTGCAGATGCATCACTATAGGACATCCATTTCTCCTGCTTTGGTAACTTCCAATGTCCTTTAAAAATGCGATCATGAAATGTCATTTCTTTTCTATTTATCTTGGCGGTACAAAACTGCCTAACTATTGGCTATACGTGAGCTCTTTTATAATATTTTTCCAATCACAAACACCATTGCATTGTTCCCCAGGGATTCCCGTGATGGATCTATCTATCTATCTATTTACACGTTCATGAATCAAATCATCGGAGTGGAGAAAGTTTGTATAATCTATGGCTTTCATAAGATTTCACCGAACTTATACTTCACGGGGGATTTCCAGGAGTGTGACGTTATTTGCACCCCTCTCGGGTGCATGCCAGACACCTCCTCTTTTCCCACGCAGTTTACTGTCCTGTCAAAAATGCTCAACTGACCCCAAAATCAAAGCTTAAAATGCAAGTCCAGCTCCCAGCCTGCAAAGGGAGTTTCCAGGAGCAGGGACATTTTAATGGGCAGCTGCATCAGAAACTAATCATCCGAACTGCTCTCATGTAAACACACGCTGGAAATTTTATTACTGAGATATTTGGGGTTTTCCTGATAGAGAATAAAAGACAAATAATCGAACTTATTGGAAAATATTTACATAGGGCCACACAGGGCAAACCTTAGGAAAGCTGAACAGTATTTACTCAGAGGAATAGCCCTGGTGCAGGCAGAGGAGTGGATACTGCTCGGCTGTCCGGGGAATTGGAGGGAGTTTGTCTGAGTCAGACACGCAGGCAATGGCCCCACACTGGGGCATCATAATGCTTTAATTAATTAATGTCTGTAAACTGTTTGGTGATCTTGGGATGAAAGGAGTTCTGGAAATGCCAGGTATTATTGAAAATTAATTACTCCAGCCTTCCCCCCAAATCTTGCTAAACATATTTCATTTTTTAATCTATCCTGCTGCTTTAATAAAGCTCATTGCGGAATTATTTTCTGCTAAATATTAAAGGAAAAAAAGAGGGAACCATTTAAGCAGCAGACTGAGCCGCAGCATACGAGACTGTACAAGAGCCATATTTGGGGGGACAGAGGTCCCCGGGGATGGGGCAGGCGCAGGCAGAGGACACGGCGGTGCAGACGTGCTGCTCGACGGGCTCAGCCTGCATTTCCCTGCTGTCCCCCTCTGTGGCCAAGCCAAGACCTGGCATTCATTCGGTGCTGGAGGGAGGGCTGGAGGACCACACTGCCGCGGGGAGACGAACCCGCGGGAGATGCAGGACTTGTTTGGGGGATCCAAGGACAATAGGAACTGTTCCAGCCGCTGCCACATGTGCATGTCAGCAAATCAATCACTCTAAATGCTATTCATCATTCAATCAAAGGGAGACAGAACATGTATATTATTTATACAAGTCTGAAATCATTTTGTGTTACTTACTGAAGAGTCACCTTCTGCATCATCGTGAAGCAAAAGGGAGGTCCTGGAAAAGACTCCATGTACCAGTCCCACCAGGCACGCTCTGGGTAGTTCCAAATACGTCGTCAAAACAATAAACTGCAATAAATAAAATAGACAGCATTATAGTACCTTTTCAAGGTTGCAGGCTTATACACATGCATTTTAATTTTTGTAACGAACAAATTAATAATTCTGTTGTTGCTTATTTATAAGAGCTAGCCCTGTCGGTCTGTCTGGAGTCTTGTAAGACCATGGTAGTGTCAGAGCATCTTTCATCTCTCCTCAGGCCATGTCAACCCTTCTACTTCCGTGAGCAGACAAAGCCCAAGTCTAACATGTGTCTCCCAGAAGGTTCAGGGGGAAAATGGAAGGAATATGCCCCAATATACTTTCATAGCTCTAAAATGACCCTATTCTGCACTCTGCAGAGCTGTAGACGTTGCAATCACCTGTGTTCTCCTGGACTATCCCATCCCATTTCTCTTGTTGGAGCCATTTGGGTTTGCTGAGATAAGGAAGCAGCGGTGTAAGTCCTCTAGCAGGAGCACACACCAGCTCCGACCTCTCGTCCTCTTCCTCCTCTTCCTCCCCTCTGCAGGTGCGAGCTGTCTCCCCAAAATGCCTCCTCAGTCATGGTTGAATGGAGGTGGAATCTTCCATTGCACTCCTGCAACTTCTTCCCACAAGTTCTGGAAGAGATGAAGTCCTTTCTTACCGTCCTGAGACAAATCCATGGTTCAGGTCTCACCTATTGCCAATTTTCAACAGAAAAACATGAGTTTCACCAAATCTTCCTCTGGATACTTCTGAAAGTGAACAGCAGATGGGGCTACAGAAATCATCACATTTAAAAAAAAATATGAAAACCAGCCTTTTACATTCTGAAAAGCAATTTATTCTACACCATTTCAAAAAATAAATAGGATTCTCCTTTTCTGTTTTAAGACATCAATGAATCTGTGGCATAATGGGCTTTTGTAAACCGATTATCCTTGATAATCTCATTAGCTGAAATTATTTTACTTTTCTAACATGGTAGATTTTTAAATACCTTTTATTTCATATCCCTCTGGGCACGTTGCAGTGAAATTTACTATTAAGCAAAATAATTATCCATCTCAAACCTTAATGCTAAAAAGTAAAAAAATAAAATAATTACAATCTAAGGAATGAAGAAAGTACAAGAAAGCCCACAACTGAGAAGAAAAAGGGAAATTTTCACGAGCAGGCAAATCTCTTCTCCCTATTGACAAATACATCATTCTTGTTTCCCTATGAATATTAAGAAGTAAATAATGGTTGATGCAAATGACAGGGCTCGCGCTTGAGGTGGGGTTTGCAACCTCCCATGGCGGAGCGGAGCATCGGCAGCGCGGTGGCTTCATACTTGCGAAGGACGATGCTCCTTCAGCTCCCACCGGCCGGGAGCTGCGTTGCCCGCTTCCGATACGGACCTGAGCAATTAAGAAATGTGAGTTGTTTCAAAATAAGCTTAAATCTGCGTTTTTTACGTGGGGAAGTTTGCAGCTGTAATGGGATTACGGTGTCGGCAGAGGGAGGGAAGTTTGCAGCTGTACTGGTTCGGGGGGTAGGAAGCAGCTGTTAAAATAGAGGACTGATGGTGATTAATTCTTATTATGTGTTTGAAGATCGCACAATGAGTTCAGGACCCAAACCCTCCCGCAGGGAATAAACTGAAGGAGGAGGATTTAAAAAGAGGGAAAATAGAAGGGGAATTTTAATGTACATTTGGCCTAAACGGCCTGGTCTTAAATCACTTTATTAATATTTAAGTATAATTTAAATCAATGTTATTAAGACAAAAAAATATCTAGCTCAGGAAACCTGTAATTCATGCATATTTATGCAGATTGGGAGATCACCTGCGCTCTCTCAAGACATGCACCCATTGGGACCGGGCAGGGAAACATCCCTTCGGCTCACGGCGCCGGGGACGGGCGCTGGCGCACACCGATCCCCACACCTTCCCGCTTCCCACGCAGCCCCCTTCCTCGGCAGCCCCGCTCCCACGCCGCCACGGGAAGAGGAGGGAAGAGGCCCCCATCCCGTTTCTGCATCCGCCACCGCGGCGAGGGATGCCGGTAGCGACGGCAACGAGGTTAGAAACAGCGGGAAGAGCCCGACCTGGGCTCAACGGGATTTGCAGCCTCTGGGGAACCTGCAGCGTTTTCCCAGATTTCGGGGCAATTCACATAAGACCCAGGTTATTTGCTGCAATATTGTGGCCGGGTCCTATAGCCGGTTTGCAGAGATAGGCAATGCGCTGGGTGTTCTGGGGTTTCCCCAGAGCACGGCAGGTAGAAGATATGAGATTTCTATTTATATACTACAGCCTGGCTGGGAAAGTGACAATTTAAAAGCGAAGTTAAGGGGAGAGCGAAGCAGCCTGGAAAGGCCAGTGGGGGCGGATGGTGCAGGTGGGGTCCCCTGAGCCCCTGGGACATGGTGACATAGCACGGGCTGCAGCGGTGTCCCCGGCAGCACCCAGCCCCTCTACCCTGAGAAGCTGCTCCCAACTCATCTATTTTGCGGCTTGACAACTTAACAGGGCTCTCACGGCCCTCCTGCGGACAAAAAAAAATACGGGAAGAAAAAATAAAGGAGCAGGATAGCAGCAACAGGGCAAACTCCACGATCTGGGGTTTGTTTTTCAGCCAAGACTTGAATGAGGACTAATCAGATGCTGAACATGCAGAGAGATTTCACTGAATTATGAGAAGGGAGAAATGGGTGGGAAAATGAACAAAAAGCTAAACTTTTTTTATGTGAACTTTTTGAGCTTAAACTTTGAAATTGTACTCATCTTTTCAAAGCTCAAAGAGATCACAAAAAGATTTATTTCAGGACCAAACAGAAATTCCTTTACTAAAATAACTCTGCCTATGATTTTCCTGTTTCCACATTTTTAAGATGTTTTGTTTTGCAAATAGGAAAGAATTAACAACAATAACTCATGACTCTGCACCAAGTGTACCAAGAAATCCTGTCTTTCGCATGGCTGTAGCTGATACCCATTCCCAGCAGAGCTGGTTAGTAAATTAAAACATTCCTTCTAGCAGCAACTGATAACTTCGAGCTGATGATGTAGGTCAAAGACATCTGCAGTAAATTATACCCCCCACCACAGGAGGAAGGGGCACACTTGGGACATGAAGATCATGTGGATTCCATACTGGAGACCAAAATACACATTTTTACTCATAGCTGCTGCATAACTAGATCCCTCACTTTGGTTATTTTGCACCCAAGTATCAACGGGTCAGTGATAAAGGCTAGGATGGGTTTATCGACTGACAGCCACCGGGAGGGGAGTGGGGTAGGACATGGATTAAGTGCTGGGTGTTCAACCACGGGGCCCTACGTGGAGCTCAGATGACCAGAAAAAAACGTGCTGGCCTGCAAATACCTGTGATTTGGTTTGCCGGCTTTGTGGGAGGCTTGGGTTTCAGCAGTGTGTCCATGTTATAATTAATAAGCAATTTCTGTTTGAATGGTGTGTTTTGTCTTCATTTGAGCACGTTCTCTGCAAAGACAAAGATCAAGACAGACCTACTCAGAACACAACGAAGATAAAAGGGAATCATAAAAAGAGACAGACAGAGGAAAAGGAAGAACAAGGAAAAAGAGAAGACAAAGAACAGGGAGACACCAAAGAGGACACAGAACAAAGATAGGCAAAATGAAAAGACAAAGAAAAGAAAAGACAAAGAACAGAGATGATAGAGCACCAGAAAATATGCGAGAGAGGCACAAAAGGAAAAAGGGGGGAAAACAGCAACTGAGAACAAAGGGCAGAGAACAGAGCAAGAGCAGAAACATACAGGAAGGGAGAAAAATGGGAGAGAATTCAGCCAAGATAAGGCATGAAAAACAGCCCAAAGAACAAGTAAAAATAAACACAATGAAGAGAGAAAACAGCTAATCATCTTCTGATTTGCATTAAAAAATAAGTCATGGGAACACAAGCTCAGCAACAGAAATGTTGTCAAGATGAATGTCAAGATTTCTCGTGTCCTCTAAATTCAGTCTCACTGTCAGTACTTATGAAGCCTATGGGTTGGATGATGATGCTGTACCTCCTGTGGGAGAACAGGACTGGAGAGTTTAAGGATTAGTGCCTAGTGTTGAAGAAATGGCAGAATCCAGTGCTGAGGGAGGGCTGTCCTGGTTACAGAATGGATTTAGAGGGAGGTGCTCACAGGTAAGGAATGCTCAAAAAGCAGCAAAAATCCCTT
Organism: Buteo buteo; assembly: GCF_964188355.1. Lineage (NCBI taxonomy): Eukaryota > Metazoa > Chordata > Aves > Accipitriformes > Accipitridae > Buteo > Buteo buteo. The sequence continues at coordinate 67,708,986 of NC_134174.1, read as the reverse complement.
TGTAAAGGTAGGAGATCCATCTCCATGATGAACCAAGCCGGCAAAGGCACATCTTATCCCTTTTACAGCTTCTTTGCAAGAAAAGCATGGCAGAAACCCTGATGCACAAGTGCACCTACAATTTAAAAATATTTCTGTAGCTCCCACTGTCAAAAAAAATGGCATTAAAAAAAGAAAAATCAGCCCTAACATAGCAGTTAACAGATGATAGAAATGCCAAGAGTTGTAAGGGTTGAGGTGACCAAGACAATTCGCATGAGATTTAGAAGTAACACCTAGAGAAATCATACAGGTTTCAGCACTGCTGCAAAAACTGAGTAGATAAATTGTTCACAAATCAATGGGCAAAAAAACCAACCTAGGAGATACAGAGCTTCATGGGGAAAACAAACACTCAGGAGTTTTGTGCACATTGCAAAAAAGGCATAAGGGGCTGGAGGGTGCTGAGGTCTCCTTGTTGCCAGGTGCAGCAGGAGGACATCAGAACGATGGAGCCAAGCCAGGTCAGGGAAATATTACAGTAAGGGGTTGGGTTTTTTGATTTCCTGCTTAAAGTTTCTTGCAACAATCCCGGTCCTTCAGCTTTACAGCACCTCCTCACCTCCTCGATGGCCCACCACATTTCAAGGTCACAGGCTGCAGTGGAAGTGTTGTTTTCCAGATCTGAGACAAAGAACACCGATTTTTTAAAACACTTTTTGAAGAAACTCAAAAGGTGCTAGGTCCACTTTAGTCTCATAAGAGCAGATCTCCTAAGTACCTCTGGATTTGGTCCTACAGATGTTTTAAAGCAGTAGGTAAATTAATGTACCTGTAACAATAAAATAGTGATCTCTTCCAAGTTTCCAATACACCAAGGGAAGTTCTGGCAATTACATCTGTCATATAAATGCAGAATCGTACAACAAAAGCCTCTTTTGCTGCAACTGCTTTCCAAAACCTAACTTTTTAAGTATTTGTGTTATTTTTCATATTGAAACACTACCCTTATTCCTTATACAGGATCAGCAATCATGAAGGACTCAACTAGCACTGATTTTATGCATTTGTCCTTGGTACACCGTCTTTTCTTCTATTTTAATCCACTAACATTTGTATCACATTTAATGTCGCTAATACATAGAGCCATACTACTTTATACTCTTCGTTCAGCGTTTAGTTGGCTGGCAGTATGGGAAAACTGGTGTGTAGTGGGTTAAACATGCTTCCCATGCTGCTCGTTGGTTATATTTTATTTACCAGTATTTCTATAATGTGCTATTTTTTTTTTCCTTTTGAGATTTCCTCATTTCTTTCAGAACACTTTCACCTTATTTCCGGGCTGCTTCTCCCCAAGGGCCAAAGTGGAGGTTCAGAAACTTCATATGAACTTCCTGAAAAAGAAACAGATCACCTATTAAAAAACCCAAGTGGAATGTGCTGTGAATATAGTTTAATATGTCCCAAAGAAAGAGCTGGCTCTAATCACAACATAAGATTTAAAATTCATTGTTGTACTCAGTTTATTGATTTAATAATGTATTTATTATTTATGATTTCTATGGCAGATGGAATTCTATTTCCATTATTTGATCCAGGTTAATCAGAGGATAGTGTGCTTCTTTTATACTTTCACCTAAAGACTCTTCTGGTGCTCAAGAAGCAGACTGTTTTCCAGAACTGCAAATCAAATCCCTTTCTGTCTAGCAATTATGGCTATTTCCTTACAAAATTATAATCTGTTTAAAACCTAAGGCTAATATTTGAACTAAAATAATTGTACACATATGAATTACATCTAAGGTAGAAAGGTTTCTGGAGGTGCTCCAGCCTTTCAGATGGTTTTACTGGTTTTAAAATGCTTTTAACTGGCCTTTGGGATGTGCCACTGCTCCTTTCCCCCAAGTACCTGAACCTTCACTGCTAACTGCTGCTGGTCGCTGGATGTGCTCCTCCTGATTTTATTTTCCCATCACTCAAGACCAAGACCTTGGGAAGAACAAGCATCTGCCAAAGGTGTTGTAGACAACATCTACAAAGTGTGTAGACACGCCTGCAGAAACACACCTTCTCACCATGTCTGAGGAACATTTTGATTTGTTTACCTTCAGAACAGTTTTGACATGATTTAACTTAGGTATCATGAACTTCACAAATATTTATTATTTCTATATCCCAACATCAAACTTTTGAAGCGGGATCATTAGTTTCCTTGGAGAACAGCAAATACTACTAGCAACAGGCTATTAAAATCAATTCAGAATACACCAGGCGAAGGAAAGAGAAATCAGAGCAATGAGATTTTCATGCCAACTGGCTTTATCCTACCCTGGAATGATTTCCAGTCTTGCTGATATTTGATACGGGGCCTTGCAAGATCTGGTCTGAAGCTTATCTTTTAGCTTTTTTTGAAAAGGGCACTCCACCCTCCCAGTCCCTGCTGCCAAAGTGCAAGCTCGGGGTCCCCAAAGGCACAGCCGTACCTAAACCCCAGAGCTGTCAGCCTGCAGCCCCGTGGGCTGGAGAGAGGTTGTTGGATGTGCAAAGCTCCTCTCCCGGCCTCCATGAGCAGGGCTGCACCTCTCTGCCTCCTAGCCCTGATTAATGACGCCACCGAGTATAACAAAGCAGCTTTCACACCCTGTTCTGGTTAGAGGAGCTCTTCACTTGCTTGAACTTTTATGAAAGTAAAAGAAAAAAAAATATGCATTTTCAGTTCAGTCTCCCAGCTGCAGAAGTGGTCCTATGAGTGAAGGTATAATGTGTGCTGAAATGGTAGCATCTTTCTCATGACCATATTCTCACTTGCTCATGCAGCTCACCCCTAGAGCTTGCTGGCAGCGTGGCTGGCTGTGAGATGGGAGACTCACACATTCAAACCTAGGTTTTAGAAAAAGTAGAAAAATAAATTTAAAAAACCCAACCCCAGCAGGCTTGAATGCTGATAAAGAAGCTGGAGTAAATGAGAAAAATTAGTGTGTCACAGTCTGGGAATATTTCCACAGACAGACACAAGAACAGAGAAAGCTCTTGGACTGTCCAGGAAGACAAAGAAAGTACATTTTTCCATCAGGATTTTTTAAGTCAATTTTCACTCCCTATTTTCTAGAATTTCCAGAGGCAGGATTGAGGATGGTCCTCCAAAACCCCTTTGGACCCCGTCCCCCTTGGAATATGTGAAGATGCCAGCCCTACCCTTGCCACAGTCCTGCAACCAAAACCTCTCCATCTCTTCTCAAGGCAGAAGATGACAGTTCTTCTACACCACTGCCTTTCTGCAGCAACATATAACCGGCAATGAAACCAGGGAAGAATCCCACACCTCTGATATTCAAGAAAAAAAATACCTGAGCCTATAAAATTTGTGCTTTGTTTTTCTTCTGCTTTATTTTTCCCTGAAAAAAAATGAACACCATGGGGAAATCTGCCCTTCTGCCTTTGCAAACTTAGGAAGACCAAGGAGAATGGACTGAGATGCAGAGGTGTAATTTAAATGCTATTACATTCGAGTTCAGTCCCCTCTCAAAAATTTGGCCCTCCACGACATTGAGCTCAGGCACAGTCCCAAACCACAGCTGCAAAAGCATCGCTCATTGTAAAGGTCCAGTTGTGCTGCGGGACAAACATACGGCTCTTACCAGCCCATCCTCTCTTTTCTGCTATACACTATCTGAATTTTATAGTTTGAAAATGAGGGGCATCTTACCCAATTAGGTACTCCATAGCCTAATCAGCTTCTTTCTCTACCAGGAAAATATTATGCATTTCGACCCAGCTGTTCCCTTGTGTTGTTGTGTTGTCAGTCATATTCTGCTGGAGAGAAAAGCAATGGTGAGCCGAGGACATTCCTGCACATCTGTTAGCTGAAAGACAGCAATAGTAAAGGATTTTAGAGCAATTTCCAGAAACAATAAGAATTAGTTGCTCATCTGACACTAACAATGTGCACCTTTTCCACTTCTTTAGCATGTCTGTCAAATAATGTAATTATTAAGGACCAACAATGTGGCTTTTTATGTGAACCAGTACTGACTACACTGGAGTATTGCATTTTTAATTATTATGATGTTAAATGGCTTTAATTGCTGACACTCTCCTGATTCACAGAGCATTTTTATAACATTTATTAAAAAAAGGCCAAAGTTTATTTTACAATCTGCAATAAAGCAGAACACAAAAACCAGCAATTGGCTCAATGATCCCAACACATTAGTTTTATACACAGACTGCATATTATTCTTGCTCTATAAGTGATGTGAAAAGCAAAATTGAAGTCCTGTACAAAATTTGATCATCTTACTTAATAACAACAGATGCTCAGAGTGGTGGCATTTTGAAAAGAGCTCTGTATGCTACTGGTTATTAAATGGCAGGACATTTGGCATCCTCTAGCATTATACCATTTGAAAACCATAGAGTCACATAAATAGCCGATGAGAGCTAGAAAAAAAATTCAGCTCCTGTCTGCATAACAAAACTCACTTCATTTAAAATATTTAAAATGGTTAGGCTGCCTTTCAAAAGAAAAGTCCGGAAAACTTATTGGAGGGGGAGCTTCCCTTTTATCTGGAAAACACAGGAAAGCAAATATGTTGGGGGGAAGAGAAGAAATGGTTCAACAGCATGACTGATCAGCCTTAACTGAGAATGCTAATGGCTTCTGCTGCTTTGTGTCAAAAGCTCAGCACAATTTGGAAAAGGCTCTGGCACAAAATTTCCTTCTTGATTTTAAAATAAAAATATTGGCAATATGTAGCCAAATTAACATAAATGCAGGATGTATCAACAACACATGGGTATCATTTTAATGGTGCAATTCCTATTCAATAAAAAGGAATCAATAAAGACAGTACCTTACTTTCTTCTCAGTATAAATTATACTCACAGAACATCTACTGCCTACATAGTTATACCATTGCTATTTGGTTAGATTCATATATACTATAAAAAGTTCTAATCAAGTTGATGGGCACATACAGTGTAGCTTTCTCATTTTTATTTGAGCTTAACAGCCACTATGTTGTACATTTATCAAGGCAGAAACTACCAGGATCTATTTGCCCAACATGTTTTACTTAGAACAACTCATTCCACACACCATTCCAAGGAAGACCAGCAGAGTTGCAAGTAAATACCTACATCAGGCATTGTTACCATTTAAAACAAACAAAACCAAAACCAAAACAAAATTAAAAAAAACCCAAATACGTGAGTTTGCCTGAAAACTGAAGAAAAGATTCACTGGGCTATAAGGGGTGTGTATGCACATGCCTTTTATGTCTACTTAATAAAATCTTGAAGATTGGGTTATAATGGAAGTGCTTATACATCCTTAACTATGGCGTTGCAAATGGTGCTACTATCATTAAGAGTGCATTGTTGTTTGTTTTATGCTAATCTTCCTTCAGTGTGACAGACTGTCACCTGCATGGGGGGTAACTTTCAGCACTATATTAGCCCATATGGCACAAGCTAAATTGTATCTAAGCTATGGGCTAATTATGGATGAGTTAATAAAACCAAGCAATGTCAGTCTGGCCACTTCTTCTGGTCCTCTGCCGACCCCCCAAGTGAGTTATTGCCTGCACTGTTCTCTTAAACTATTTTCATTTTTGTTCTCGACAATTGCTGCCAAGCTTTATGTTTAAGACACTTTAATCCTTTTCCTTTCTCAGTCCCGTGCAAGATCGGATCAAACAATCTCTCTACACTTTTTCCATGTGATAACTTTCCCCTGTTAGTCAAGGGGTGGTGCAACCTACCGAATACTAAAAGCACCGTGTTAAGTTTCCTGGAAACCTGTTTGCACAGCTGTGGTATAACAAACAGATTTTCATATTTTCAGGGAGTAAAAAAAATGGATCATCTTCCTTAAGTATGGGATCAAAGAGATGAGCATTTATTCCATTAAATGCACATCCAGGTAACGGAAAACCGTAGGAATGGACGAGGATAGTAAAGAGGCTTTTCACATGTTTTAAGGTCAAGCACACACTTAAGTGCTTTTTTGGACAAAGGCCCAGCTTCTTTGCCTTCCTCAAAAAGAGGGGAGGGAGGAAGAGCGTACCTCACAAGTGTTAATGTTCCCACATCACTCCGTCTGCTCTGCTTTGTCCCCACTTGTGCCTTTCAGTTGTCAGCCCCTGGCAGCTGTGAGTGTGCTCACTCTTCTGCGTACTTTGCTTTTCCAAACGCACTGTGCTGTGCAGTAATCACCAGTAAAGCGCAACGCTGCAGTACAGAAGACCAAACTTTGGACTGACTAGAAATAGAGAGAAACTGTAGAAAGATCTTGTCAGTGATTGAGAAAGGAAAGCAAAACGGGTACTATAAAGTGAACTGGACTTCAGGAATAGGAAAAAAAATAAGGGAGAAAGAAGTAAGTGAAAATGCCCATCACTTCTTTGCCTCCACTTCCGCAGTGCTCCGTCCCTTGTCTACAGCCTGAAAGAGCATCTCGGAAGCAGGCAGAGACCAAGCCCACTTGTGAAAGGGAGAATTACTCAAAGACTACTCAAGTTTTAATTAAACAAAACTCAAATAAGGAATTTCAACAAAAACGTCATGTCATGGCATATATTCCTTAAACCTGGCAATAAAGTCCTTCCCAATATGTAGCAGCATACAAATATCTAGAAGCAGAAGTCGTGATTCAGGATATGAAACATCTCCAGACACCTCTCAGCTGGTTGCATTGGCCACCTTCAACCCTAAAGTCCAAAGCTTAGGACGGACTCGACGTGTCTGTTTGCTCAGCTAATTCCAAGGCAGGCTCCACTAATCTACGGGTCTTTCAGGATTTTGGTTTCTGCATTCAGTCTAGCTGACTTAGCAATGGAGTATGACAATGAGAAAGATCAAGCATAAAACTTCTAGAGAAAAGGACAGAAATTGAGAAGTGTGAATCAGATATGGTAGCAGATACTCAGCGCTTTCAGATTTTGGCCAAAGCTCTCCTTAGAGGGGTCTGAATATCTCCCTATGAGCAAAGGTCTGAATTATGTCAGTACACTAAAGATATTTAATAAAAACTTGCATTAAAAAAAAAAAAGCAACCTCAGCTTCTGGGAGTCAGCAACATCCTTCCAGTCCAAGCACTCTCATTTTCAGATAATGCTGTCCAGCTCCAAAAGGAAATACCACAAGGTTGCTGTGCTTCAGAGCTATTACTTCCACATTACAACTTCATACCATTTTCAATACAAGCATGCAAGAAATAAGTAGATTTCTTGTTCTTTATTTCCTGTGAGGAACAATGCCATGTTTCACACAATGCCTTGTTAAATAAAAAGTCATTGGGCAAACTGCTTTTAAACCCATCATATGCAATGAAATGTTTCATCTGGAACTAGAATTGTTTTTCCAATCCAAGTTTTACTTTCTCCTTGGCTTTTTCCTCTTTCCCTTCTTATTTTCCTCCCTCAGTTTATAGACAGTCTGCTAATCTACTCAGACCCACAGTACTGAAAACTCTTTTCTCACTCAGTGAGTCACCCCTGGAAATGTATTATTGCCTTAAAAGTCAAGTTCAGACCTAATCACCACTTAGATAGTACAGGAAGACAAAGGCAATATCATTGTTATTCAAGTTACTTAGTCCTTTACTCAAGAAAAATTCTTCCCTGGACTATTCCCTCACATGAGTGAACCCATTGGTTTGAAACTGAGATTAAGTAAGTTTTCCCCCTAAAAGATTAACTTAATTAAATTAAATTCAAGTTCAATTCAAAGAAATTCAACAATTCTGGGAAATCTTACGGTTCACGTTACACGGACCACCTTAAATGATTACGACAGCCCTTTCTGGCCTGATGGATCTTGATGAGTCTACGATTCTGTGAAATTACTTAATAGATTAATTAAGTCAGAATGGTAGAGCCTAATTCAACCATCAAAACTGAACCGGTGTCTCTTACCTTGTTTTCTCTATAACACCAAGGAATTGTATTTCTTTGTACTGTTGTAAAAACACTGACGCAGGAATTACTGGATTGTGCTTCTCTTTCAAATACCAGGACCTCTAAAGAGAGCTTCTAGAGAGGGTTGTTCAGGTCTTCAATATTGTAACATGTATTCTGTGGGTGATAGAGGTCACTTGTTAGCAGAATATCCCCCAAGTAGTTCTTTCCACCAATTTGGGGACTCAAGCAAACAAGGAAAGGCAATCATCGGCAGCATCTTCAGTAACTGGACACCTCTATTTCTGGCATGCAAAACAAACCTTTATTCTGTAGGAGGATGCACAGGAGCAAATATTCTACAGAAGACATTAGTGGGTTTGTGGCTGAATTAATTACGTCCCTACGCGAGCTTTTATTGTAGCAAACTCTTTGAAAATGACCAGCCAGGTTCTGTGACCTATCAGATTTTCTAATGCAAAAATAATGTAGTACAACTTCCTTCTCAGTCTTTGTTCTTATGAATTACACCTCAGGTTGCTTCCTCCTTGGTAGTCATTCCTCTTCTGCATCACCTTATGTTTGAAGAGATCTAAAGATTAGACCACTTAACGGCACACTGTGTTCACTATACAAATTATTGATTGCCTGTTTTTAGACCGTTTCTCTCACAGTCTCCTGTAGAGAATTGAGAATGGAATACAGCCGATAATATGTGCCCTTTCCTCAAGTTCAACCACCAAAACACGTGGGTTACAATCTCACAGGATGTTTCTGTCATTATCTCGCTCCCCCTAACCAGTAACGCTCAGGTTTTAAGAAGCAGAACAGCACTTGCTGACAGCCTGAGACACTAATTATTTTTTTTTCTGTTATAGCTGCATATATAAATACTATAGTAGAATCTGGATCATACAATTTCTATATTTGTTTCCATATTTCTTTTATCAGAAAATAAAGTCTGAGCCTAACTGCAAAGTTAGGATGCATCCATGAACTTTCCCAACCTTGCCATTGTTCAGACTTCTATTTCCAGAAGACCCATCGATAAGCTAAAATTAAGCTTACACAGCAAACCCCCTCTTTTTCAGGTCTCTTGTAAGAACAGAGGAAAAAAGCCCACTACACCGTGGCCTGAGAAAATGAAAATTTGATTCTTATTTGCACGAAGGATCTCCCATAGAGCCTTTGGAGTGCGAAAGCTGTTACAGTGGAAGCAAGCTGTGTTTGGGAAGAACCTGTGTTATCCTAAAAACAAGCTAATGAGGTTACTGCTACCAAATGTAAAAGCCAGAAACTTTCTGGCATGTGACCCCAGGACTCCAGGGACCCTGAACAACCAGCAGCTCTCTCCCGTGCTTCTCCTTGCTCTCGAGCAGTCCCACTGGACCCTGGGCGTCTGCCCAGCCTCCCCCTCCATCCTCTCTGGGGCCAGCCAGACTTACAGGACTCGCTTTAACGCCAGCACGACACTCAGTGCAGCGCAGGATCTCGTGCAAAGAAACCTCGTTGTGAGCAGCCCGTATACACGTCCTCCTTTCACGCCTCCTCTTTCTTCGTAGGAGCTTGCTCTGAAGCAGGTCAGACCTGATGTCTCATCAGGGCAAAGCTTTTTCCCCATTAGCCCCACAGCTACAGGGGAGGGGAAGGCAGCACGTTTCCATTTGGAGGACCTTACCAATTGCACTGATGAGTTTAGCTCGCTGTGCTTGCCACTTTGGTCACCGGGTCGTAAGGCCACCCATCCTGTCTTCTCATAGCTGCTTCTCACTACCAGCGTTAGCTGGAAAATGCCAGCAGAGCATTTGATTTATTGGTCCCATCCTTCTTTGTTCAAGGCTGTAGCACTGAGCTAAAAGACCTTTTTCAGCCAGCTTGTTTTCATCCACCACTTTGCCTGTACCTCCCACAAGCTCAAGCTAAACAGATCCTCACGAAGATCGTCATTGCATCTGACACGCGCTGCCTTTATGTGTTTAGAGCATCTAACGTAAAACGAGCCCAAGGCTTTTTCTTCAGGAAGGTACAATACCCTTCCTGAGAGAGGCTGCAAGCCTTTGGGCCACCGGGCAGGAGGAGCAGGCTGTACCCGTGGCATAGCTTGGCTCTTTGCGCACCTTTGGAATGGTTTGGAGCTGAATAAAAGCACTTACCGGCTCTGTGGACATGTGCTACAGGTGCCATACCTCCAAGTCCTCCGGAGCGCAAAAGGGCTGGTTGATTGTGCTTTGCTTTGTCGCAAATTATCACCTGGGCAGGGGGGAGCATGGAGCAGGAGGTGCTATGCCTGCTAGCTCTCCCTTCACTGATATAAAGATGCCTTTGGTAAGAAGAGTGATACAGAGAGCAGGCTGACCACGGATAAAGAGGAGTCCGAGGAGATGGCATAAGCTTAAGCTGGATTGTGTACAGTATAGTTTCCCAGCAATATGAAGAATCTATATATTTACATAAGAGCAAGGTCCTTTTTTATAGTGCAAAATTCAATCATTTGGTATTCGGCAGCTGGATACTGTAAAAATCATTCTTCCTGTATCTCATATTAAGTCACGGTAAGCTGATACACCTGAGCTTTTTACAACACTCAGGGTTGAGTATATATAGATTGCTCAACTTGGAAAGGTCACTCGTGCTGTACACAGGAACCTGACCACAGCAATCTGTAAAGAGCAGATATCGTTCTCCTTGTTTGTAAAGACTTTAGGAATGTAAACAGCAGCACTCAGGCTCTTTCTTTGGGATGTATCAAATTCAGGGGCGTTGTGTGCGAAGTTTACAAATGGAAGACTTCACAGTTGGTTTTGGCAAGTCTACTCATAATCTTCAGCGAAATCAAAACACAGCAAAGATCACACTCTACTTTTCTAAGACCTAATTTAATTAAAATCTTTCATTGGGAAGGGATAGTTTCAAGCTCTCCCCCTTTTTCCTTTGCATACAGACATAAACATTTACCAGAACCAAACTCGGCATTGATTTTCCTTTATCCCTTGCACTAGTCTGGAGTCCCAAGAGATGAACAGATGAGGTTAAGGTTAAGAAAGTTATGCACAACAGCTCTTAACCTGATGGCTAGGAAGATAAACAAGGTGCTAGTATCATTTAGGTGAACTCGTCTATCAAATTACCTGTCCCTGTTGGATTTAGTATGGAGTGTTCCCACTTTTAAGTGAATACTTTGCTAGTGCATCTTCAAAAGGTTTCTTTGCAAGATTTAAGTCAAACATCCATTATGAAAAAAGTACAGTTCCTTGAAGTTATGGCCACCTGTTTGGACTAGGTCACCTGGCATCAGGTTAGAGACAGAGCAAAACAAAAGCACAAAAAAGTGTGCTTGATGCTGTATGACATCTTCTCCACATTCCTTCCAATGTAAATTCAGATGCCAACACTGACTATCTGTTTTACAAGCCCATTGGAGTCAGAGGCTTAGCAGAGAGTTTTTCCACAGATCAGATCTTCAGCTGGTAGAAATTGTCTTAGCATCAGGAACACCAGTGAAACCACAGCAATTTATTTTAGGGGGGAAGTAATGTGGTTGGGTGGTCTCATGTTAATCACTGACAAGTTCCTGTAGTACTGACGGTTGTTCCCAGCACAAATTTGGACAAACCCCAGACTAACGGCGACTTTTTGGTGATGTTCAAAATGAAACAAACATGTCTTTTAAGGATAACTCCTGGAAGTCAATGCAGTATTCACTGTAGCTCTGTACAATGAATAGTGCTGATTTTCAGTGACATTATTTCCATCTTGAAACCACTTATGGTGGAAAAACAGACAGTAAATATGCTGTTTCTTCAATATAAACCTAAGAAGTGTTTGAATATAAAATACTAAGCAAGTTCACTGCCTTTCTTAGACATTTGTTTTCCATTTGCCTTAAAAAAAAAAAAAGTAATGGTTTGCTAGCAATTTCTCTATTTTATTTAATTATTTGCACCAAATCCAGATCACTTCCTCCCTTAGGTAAAGGCGTTTGTTTATTAAAGACAAAAGTGCCTGAAGAGTTTTATTTTCCATTCGGCAATTTGGTCCAATTTTCATAAGCTGAGAACACTCACTCAACGTTTTACTTGTGTTAAACCAAATTAAAGGATAAATTCAGTATGCATTCCATGTAACCACTTTGCTCCATGGAAGACTCTGGAAAGCTGTGGAAGCCAAAGGTAGCTTTTACTGATTTTATCCTTGGGAAAACACATATCCCAAGACAAAAAGGTACTGAGGGAAGACAAATTTCCTATTATTAAAGTTGCAAGTTTGTTAGTCGTCTTGCACAGTCTTTTGTAACTTTTTTATTTTTTCTCTTCCAGATCTTTTTTATTTTTTCTCTTCCAGTCTGGGGGCAGGGGGAGGGGGGGGGGTATTATTATTATTTTTCTCTACAGATATTTTCCTGGCCAGAAATCTAGTTATTAATAAAAATGAACTTCAGATACTGAATTTTAACCTCATCAGAATTTAGCAGAGACACTACTTGCCACTTCAGTCCTACTTCACTTTCCAAAGTAAATCAAGATAAAATATTTGCAACACAAAGCAGCTGTAGGCATCAGGGTCCATTTGACTACTGCTGCTGGAGGAGCCAAATTCTGCACTCTGAGGCACAAGCTGAATTTTTCCTTTTTTTTCCCCATAGCTCCATTCTGCCCACTGTGTGCAGCCACCACTTCCAGGAGTAGGTGCTAGCCTTGTTGTGCTCCTACTGGAGAAATATCTCTTACTGGATGAAGCAGCTACTCAGATTTCTCTCAAAGCTCCAATTCCCCAGGTAAGGAATTTGAGGTAGCAATCCAACAAGAACTGGGTATTTCCTGATGATCACTATCGCCAGCCAAGGAGCTTCAGCATTGCATCAACTCAGTTACATAAACATAATTTTTTGTAAGTGGAAGGTAATGACTCATTTATCTAATTTTATCCTCAAGCAATAAATTGAAGAATAGTTACTTTAGAGTGTTCTGCTCATCACAGATTTATAGATGTGACAGCTAAACCTCAAAATTAACAGGGGAAATTTTATTTTCTTAGTCATTGCTTGTAGAACTCTTAAGTCTATTAGTATCATAATTAGTAGAAGAGGAGTAGAGAAAATAAAGTTTGTCAATAGAAAAGGAAAAGTTTTAAAGTGAATGTCTGATAATCAGACACAGAAATAGTCTGCAGGTTAGTAATTAGGAGTTTGCAACACGGCTTTTTAAGGGAAAAACACCGAATACAGAAGTTGTGTATAAGCACTTGAACATCCTGGACAATGAAATGGGCTGATTTATCCATTTATCCACGTAAGGAGGAAACATGATTCTTAGTCATTTGTAAGGCCCAACCACATACACTTTCCTTGTCTTTATTCCAGAGCTTCAAATAGGTGGTGGCTGCCGGGAGCACAGGGACAGACAGCTCGTCCTGCCTTCCACGGTGTCAAAGTAAAGCCATAAAACTTCTGCTTTGGTTGTGGCCCTCACACTGGGGTGTAAAACTACGGCTAGTGAAGTGTTTCCAGTTCTTGATTCTTCTTTTAATATTTCTAGTGCCGTGGGAACTGCCAGCATCCAGCTGCTGCTCCCACCGTCACTGACACCACTCCCATTCTCCAACCTGAGCAAAAAGCAGAGGGAAGTCTCAATCTCCTGCCCAATAAATGCACAAACTTCTGCCAATGTGTCACAAAAAGAAGCTCAAATGGGGAAGGGAAGGCTTAAGAAAGATCTAGCTAGGGGGAAGGAAAATCAACCAAGCCCTGCTTGCTTTCTGCAGCCAATAGCACACACATGATTAAAACAAAGTGGCACTGAAAGACAGTAAAGAATGTAGTGCAACAAAACCACATCTTTCATCTGACCCAGCTCTTGTAAGAAGTTATTTTTAAAAGTTCTTAGCAATTCCTGATATTATTCTTTACAAATGTGGCAACTGTGCAGAGACTCAGGGAGAAAGAATAATTAAGCTATGCCTGTAAAGGACCTCGCACATTAAGCCATATTCAAAGCAAACAATAGCAATAACTCACAGTAAATCTGGAGAAACACCACTTGATAAATTAGAGTCAACACCAATTAGCACTATGGAAAAACTTCTTTTGGAGCCTGAGAAACCTGTTTCTCTCTGCATAAAGGATGCTCTTCACGAGGTGGTGGTGGACAAAATGTCCTCAAAGCTGCCAGCTGGGAGAGCAAAGCCCAGGATAAGGGGTTATCTGGGAGGTGTAGAGCCCAGACGTCACCTCTGGCACCTTGAGTAGAGCAGGTAGTGGGGAAAGGGGACTGCAAAAGCACCTTCATGGTCCAAGGTGGCTCAGTTAGAGAGACGCAAGGTGCAAGTTAGGGAGAATTTGGGCTACTTTCCCTTGTAACGGGGTTCTGCCAAAGACCAAGGTAGCCTGAGATCAGGATGGGATATGCAAAAGGCAGTTTTGACCCAGGTTTTCTCTTTCTCCAGATGTCTACCACATGAGTTTTAAATTAATAAGGGCTGCAGGATTTGGCCCTTCAAAATTTAAATGATTAGATGATACAGTCATTGTTGCCTAGGCACATTTGTAAGAAATAATAATTTCCCTCAAAGAATCATTAAACAGAAGGGCATCAAAATTAGTTACAGAAACAGCCATATTTGGCTTGATCTTTGGCTGTTGTAAATCAGCATAATCTGAATGACTTCAAAGAAAATTATGCCAATTCACGCTACTGAGAATCTGCTCTATTGCGCTTAAACTCTGCCCAACATCTTGACATACTGTGTTAGTTTAGTGTTTATTCTCTTACATTAAAAAGACTAAAATACACACCTTTCATCTGCTCTCAGCAAATTGCATGTGATTTCTCGTTGGCTAAAACTATCAGCTGTGGTCGGCCACAGAAAGGTTGTCCAGCTGCTTAGGAGCCCATTTAAATATGAATTGAAACAAGAGTGTTTCATGGAAATTTGGATGCTCCTAGCTCTCACTGGCTTTGTCCGCCCGTAGATTGTTTGTCCCTCCTTTCAGTTCAATAGCTTCTTTCAAATTATAACAAACAAATATGCTGGGGAATACCACAAAACAGCTCCAAAGATGTAGCGCTCTTTTATATTCCCGGGCATGTCACTTGCTAACAGCCCCAGCGCCTGCTCCTGCAAACTGGAACAAGGGCGAGAACTGACAAAAATTCCCCGCTCTTGAGGAAACAAGCAAACAAACCAACCCACCCCTCGAAACAAAGAGCAAAAAATATTTCCTCAATTAGGCGGCTGAAAAAATGTCCAGAACCTGGCAACCCTTATTCATGTGCGGGCCTTGCTTTTCTCACTAGTCTGGCTCATTTCGAATGTTTTCCGTCAAGAATAATGGCCAAGAAATGGTTCTTGATCTTCCATGAAAAAATAAGGTATAAAGTAAATGAGAGAAACTCTGCTGTAGGAGTATAAATTAATGATGATTTCATAGCAGACCTTCTCAACCTGCATAAGATTAATTGTCACATTAGAATAAATGTCTAAATTGGGCACTAGAACTTCTTTTAAAGCTTGGATTTTCATGGATACATATAATTCTTATAAATTTTACTAACAGAAAGTTCAAGTCTAAACTCAGATACATTAATTATTGTCAGATTTGATCAGATTCCAGTCTCCGGAAATCAGCAGCTGTGCAGTGGAATTATTACTATTACTAGTATTACTATTACTATTAGCATTATTATTTTTCTAGCTATCCACTATGATTCTGCTTGATTTATTTTGGGGGGAAAATAAAAGTGCAGATACAACATGTACTTTTATATGTTTTTAAAAATTGGCTTATATCATAAGAGAGCAAATTCTCATACTTGTTACCCCAAATTCCTCTGTTTGCTGCTGACTGGCAGGGCAGGTTATCCCAGACACAATCCTGACCTTTATGATCCAGAATTTCTCCCTTTCCAAAAATATACCTACACGGAAAGCAGTTTTCTCTAATGAAATCAGAAAATGGCAATGACAATTATGTCATGTCCAGAGCATGTTTCAAGCCTTTTTTCCTTTCCCTGATGGTCACAGACTCGCAGTATGGGGAAGCTTATATCTTAAATGTCATCGCTTTTGTCGCTTTAAGTTCTATTAAGATTGGTTATTGACTTTATGTATAATTAATGGCTTCCAAAGTCCTACATTTTTACACGTGATAAATCTTGGTGCTGAGAAACCAACAAATTTCTGTTGTTTATTGCCCTTCCCTCTTCCCCACCCAGGAGTAACAGAAGTCACTTGAACTAAAGCCCTACGGCTTCTTCCATAAACGTGTCTGGTTGTTTCTCACTTAGGTTGACGTGACAATTATTAGAACTGGCACATATAAACACAAAAAGCACGAGGCATTAACAGGTCTATTCACTAAGGGTTCTGCACCCTTTCCACGAAAAAACCTTAAATAAAAGTAACATGCCTAAATTGTGTAAATGTCAAGGTTTTCTCATTCATTAATTCCCCTCTCTTTGATGTGCAATGCTCCCAACTCTGTCTCTGCTCAATGGAGAAGGGCTGGACTGAGAAAAAGCGAGTCATCCTGGCACGTTCACCGGCTCACAAAGGATGCAGACTTGGACTATGATCCAAAAATGCACTTATGTGCATTGCACCTACGGAGAAGCGTTTGTTCGGAGCTCATTTCCCTCCATCCCCGAGGGGACTAACAGCCATAGCCTTCGCCACACCGGCCGGGGAACAGCCCCGCAACGTCCTCCCGGTGCCGCACAGCCGTGACCCACTGTGTCTGAATGAAAGATGTAGAAAAGAGTGAAAAGAAAAGTTCCGTTTTCCCACCTTTGGACCGTGCCGGAGAGCTTCTGCTCCTGAAAAAGAGGGTCATCTCTGGTCATCGTGGCACGTACCCTCAGAGGGGACTGGAGACTCGATGGTGTGTCCTCACCATCAGTAAGCTCTACCCTTGCAGAAGTAACAGCATCCCATAAGGCCAGACGTCATCCTCTGCCACCATTTTGGGCCATGGCCCGGCTCCTCTGCAGCAAAGCCGGGCAGCAACAAGGAGCTCCCAGGGCTCCAGTTTGGACCAGTAAACCCTGCCATTGGCTCTGACCTGGAAGACTGGCAGCTTGTGGAGGTTGGTGGAGATGGGGGGGTCCTCTTCTTTTTACAGGGGGTTGGTGAGCTCTTTCTTCCATGCAATGTGAGGGAACGTTTTATTTGTGAATGGTCTCTTTCTTTGGACAGGCGGAATACAGTTGGTGGAATACAGGTGGACCAGGACAGGTGGAATGCAGTTTCTATAGAAAAAGAATCTCTTCATGTTTTAGAAGAATACCTGACACTTTCAATCTCCCAAACAACTCCATATAGGCTCTACAGAAACAAAATCCCCTCTGTGCTTAATGTCCCCTGCATGTCCTGTGCTTAAATTCACCCAGACTGACCGTAACGAATTCATCAGGCTCATACGACCAGCAACTGCTTCAGCAAGAGAGTGGGCAACGAGAGGAAAAGACCAAACCCGCAGCAGGTTTCGGCGCAAAAAAAAAAAACCCAAACGCACCTCTGCCGCGGCACGAACTTACTTTCTTCCTCCTGCCTTCCCCCAAGTCACGTAACTGGCACGTGACGCCTGGCACAGATGGCGCGCCGTGGCACGCACGGAGCGTGCCAGCTGTCTGGCGTCGGGACACAGGTGCCGGCGATCGCTGCTCGCTGGAAGCCAGATCTCCGGGAGTCAGCCGCTAGGAAAAGAAAAGGGGCATCGTCCACATTTCCCTTCCTCGGTTTTAAGATTGAGTGGCGCGTGTGGAATAAAGGGTTGCAAGGCGAAGGGATCTCCTAAAAGCTGTTCTGCACGATAGTTGAGATTGATGAGACAAGGTATCAGAATTTCGTTGCAGTAAATAGGCAACATATGATTACAGACATTATTATGCACACGTGATATATAGATTCATCCATAAGACAATTTGAGAATAAAGCACTAGTTATTCAGGCCTTCACTGTAATCCGAATATCTAATATATCTCAAACAGCACAGGCAACTGACCATGCATACCCTTTATGAGAGTGAAATATAGAAATAGGCAAGAGAAAATCCAAGATTCATCACCACTTTGAGTTAGCATCATCTCAATTGTACAGTGATTTTAAAGTTATTGATGTTTATTTTCAAATCCATACCTCTATAGATTGGAGGTAAGTCACCGTGGGCTGTATATATCAGGTGAGTGACAGGAACGATGACATCAATAACCAGCTACCACCAATGATGTAATGCCAGTATTACAGTTTCCCATTTTCTTTCGGCAAGAGAAAGCACTATTGACAGCTATTCTCAAACGCTGCGCTGCCGAGATGTCAAACATGCTCATTGATTAGTAATAGAGAGTTATGGAAAAGCCCTTATGCCATTCATCAGCGGTCTCTATTAGTAGCCCAGCCCTTGGCTTTTGGACAGCGTGAGAATGCAACCGTCTCCGCAGGAATAAGAAAAACAGGAGTTGAGAGCAGCCGCCAGCTGGAAGCCAGGGAGAGGCAACGCGCCCCAGCCTACTGCAGGCAGGGTGATTTAGGGCTCTGGCTGCTCGGCTCTGCCAAATGGAAAGAGCAGGGGTCAGGGAAGGCACACGAGAGGAAAAAAAAAAAGCCTGGCTGAGTGGCAATTTTACAGCAAATTGTCATCAAAGAGGAACAGCCACAAAGAAAGGAAGAACATGAGAAAGGTGATGCAGATGAAGTGGCCTGATTCTTCTGACACCTCCCATAAATATCTGGGTGTCAGCTGAACTGCAAGGATGCTCTGTGGTTTCACTGGGGCTATGAGATTGTGCTTGGCTTCCCTGGAAGTTCTGCCTTTCCATCACAAATTGGCGTTTGCCCTTTTTTTCAATTTACAACCTTAACGTTGCTTTCTCACGTAAAGATCTGGCTTTTAGAAGAGCAAAATACCCAAAGTTATACCCCAAAATATACCAAAATACCCAAAATGGGTACTAAGGGTACCGTAGCAAGACCACACATTCAACGGCTTTTAACTTCTCAAGCAGTTGATTTGTTCCAGGCTGTTTACCTGTTCAGGGCTGAACGTGTGTATGCACATACAGATATATTTAACAACTCAAGCATTCTCAAGAACCAGTCTAAGAAAAAAAAAAAAGCTGTGAAATGCTGAAGAAAATGCATCTCTCTCTGCTCTCTCTCTGCAGATCTCATTTCACCTGAGTGGGGGTGCAGGGGAAGGGAGGTCTGAACTCGTCCTCTCTGGTCCTCGCAAGAGTGAACAACACGGTACTCCATCATCTGAGACTGCAGCTCTATAATAAAACCAGCAATGCCACCATGAGAAGGACTTTACTGAGTGTTTTATAAATTACTTTTTTGGGGGGAGGGGGCGGTGAGCAGTGAGCCCTCACTTCACAGAACCTGGGAAGGATAAAGGTACTAAAGACTCATTGCCTTGTGCCACCCAGACACAGCTGCCTTAATATCAGAAAAAGGAGCAGCGTGTCTCCGAATTGCAGCGTTGCTGAGGCAGAAGACGGAGCGCAGCCTGGGATACCAGAACACGGCCTGATCGAGTGTTTCATGTAGTCTCTCTTGGCTGCTCGATGCAATACCTCCTTTGTTTGTTCCTAGCAGAGCTATTTATATCACACACTGAACTGAAAGGCAAGCTTCCAAAGGTTTGCATTTTAGGGTTAGTTTGGGCAAGTACCCAAACCTCTGGATGCTAAACTCTCCAAACCTCCAGGGTTTGCAGAATTAGGCTAGAAATCACACACAAATGGGCTTTCTCCAAAATAATTTTTGCACTCCATTTGTAACTGAACCACTCTCTTGACATGTTTTTATATTTTCCTATCAAGATCTAACCAGGATATGAAAGCACTGAATACTAAGCAAGAAAAAAAAATATAAGTAAACGTTGCCTAACTTGATTGCAAATACAGTGCAAGAAATGACATTTCCTCACACTGCGGTGGAGGGAATCCGTCCTTCATTCGGGATTACAGTGTTGGATCTGGTGGCGAGGTATCAAAAATAGATTTAATTTTAATTAAAAAGATTATAGAAGTATTAATAGAGGGAGGGCATCCTCCTGGAAAGGAGAGCAAGGGGAGCCAAGCCAAAAGAAATGTCAAGGACATTTTATTCTGGGGGCGTCTGTGCTCTGCAAAGCCCAGAGGTGCTCTGAGGTCCCCACGGGACAAAGCACGTCCTGCTCCTACGGGGGAGGACTCGGCCAGGATGTCAGAAGGGTCTGAGCTCACATTTCCAGCTTATTTTTGGGCTTGAAGACCTGACGCTCCACTTGGACCAATCCGTCTTCATAGATGGAGCGGGGAGAGTGATTTTGCCAGCAGGGACCAGGTCCTCGAACGCTCCACTGCGCAGCGCTGTTGAATTCGGTGCCATGGGCCACCTGTGCCAAGTGACCATCAAGCCAACTTGCTAGGCGCAGGCTAGCAGCCCAGCTCCGCGGCAGGCACGTTCCCAGGCACTCTGGCTTGCGTGCGTTAGACAGAAATCTGATGAAGGCAACGCGGCGCTGGGCTCCTGACCACGCAGAGCCCTTGCGGGACTCCTCTCCCTGGAGCTGCAGGGCAGGCGAATGCTACCTACTGGGCATGTCCCAAGCGGAGCCAGCCGATTCAAAGTGTGTTTCGAATATTTTAACCTTCGATACAGAGAGGTTTTGGAACGTGGCAGTGTTTAGGAGGCAGGTTTGGGGGGACAGGAGCGTACTTCTTTTACCATTCTGCCCCCCTGTGCAGCTGTTCAAGGCATAAAATAAGGCAAGCTGCCTTCTGCACTGCAAAAATCCTTAAAAAAAATTTCTGAGGTTAAAATATTATTCAAGCTCTATAATTCTGCAATGTCTGTCTTTTTGAAAAACACCTACAAACTACATTGCAAAAGCAAAGGTCATTAAAAAAGAAAATTAATTAGTAAAACATTCTTGAAAACTATTACGACTTGTTCTCCTACTGTTTTTCAAATTGGGCTAGTCATTGAAACAATCCCTTGTCTGTGAACAGTTCCCTTTTGAATGAATCAGCATTTTCCTCAAGCAAAGGTTTCATTAAAAATTTGTCAATCATCCTTATCCTGAAACACCGCGAAGACCTACCGCACGGCAACTTTAGATGCTGATGCATCCGTACATCCAGAGATGTCCTTTCAGCCAGTGATTTGCCCAGCAGGCAGCTGTAAACCCGTTGTCGGGTTTTTTTCTCCCACCAGCGTCTTTCAAGTTTGTGCTTCATCCCGCAAAACCCTCTCCTTTTCTCTCTGCTACAAAGACCTAGATGCAAGAATTATGAGTTGCAACTCTTAGACAAGATACAGATGTACATGTTAGGCCACTGCATCTGTCGTCCTTATTAAAGATGAAGCCCCGTTTTATATATTTAGCCTTGATTTAGTTAACATTTCAAGTGAGAGACAAAATGCCTCATGTCTACTTGAATAATAGATGCAACCAAAGCAACATCCAGTAATACAGAATTATGTTACTTTTTAATCAAACTCTCTATTGCTTTCTTCTTTTAAATTACAGATGATCTGTGCTATCCCAATATGTCAGTCGGAAATGCAGCAATTCTGCAAAAGCACGTATTTTTAAAAAAACCCTGAGCAACATCTTGTAATATTCATGCAGTAACATTGTGTCTTTTTAAAGTTTCACTGACTGTGTATTTTAAAGCATTTTTTGCAATGCCCTTGCTACCTAATTTGTAAAACAAATCCACAGTCCCGAACAAATCTGAAGGTGGACATATGTGTCCTTGTCTGGTTACTAATGTCCACTATTCCCATGTATTACAGTGGTTTATCAGCTTGCTCCTTTAAAGAATTTGACAGGAGCTTTTTGCCTTTGGCAATCCAGTTGCAGTCTCATTCTACATCTGTTTTGATTGTCAACCTAATTCTGAGAGCAGTCAAAAACCTAGTCAGATCTCTCATGAATATCTTGGCAGGTTATGGCTTATTTAGGCTACAAGTAGCTCTCCTGGAACAGCATCCAAATATACTACAGATTGACTCGCGCAAATATAAACCCCTCAGCGTTTACGATACCTTCCCGCAAACAATTAGTAAAACGCCTCATCGAGCAAAGAAGCAAACCGCGGTCCGCGGCACCTTCGGCCCGCGCGAAGTCTTAGCCGGGGCCGGCGCCGAGCCTCGCCGCCCGCCCGCCGTCTCCCGGTCTCAGCTGCACGTGGGCTGAGCTCTCCTCCAGCTGCAGCGGCAGCAGCAAGGTGAAGTGCGGGAGCTCTTCAGGGAGGGGAGAGCAAATTAAAGCTCACTGCAGGAAAGTTGTGCCCCTGGCACTCTGCTCATGCAACAGCTGCAGATACAACAACTATCATCTGACATTCTGACATATACGTTGAGCAAAGCAGCAAGCGAGCCAATGCCTACACAATATCGCGCAGGGCTCCAAGTCCCAGCCTTGAGCAAAACAGGTGTATGACATCCTGTTGCTAGTCTTCAGAGGTTATGGGTACGAGGAGAGACA
This sequence comes from Buteo buteo, assembly GCF_964188355.1. Taxonomy (NCBI): domain Eukaryota; kingdom Metazoa; phylum Chordata; class Aves; order Accipitriformes; family Accipitridae; genus Buteo; species Buteo buteo. The sequence goes on along the minus strand of NC_134174.1, from coordinate 67,686,636 downwards.
TCTGAGAGAGGAGCAGATGAAAATAACAAAGAAGGTTAAGGCTCGGGTTGACAAGCTCATTGATAATATTTTAGACGGAACAGACCTGCACGTTGACTACAAATTGCTCCTAATGTCTCTCGTAGACTGCAGGCCACAACCGAAGTGAAAATGGGCTCATTCATTACTTGAGGCAAGCGAATTTCTGCGAAAAGGAACCGCCGCGACCCAGAAGACTCCAGATGTCCTCCGGGGCCGAGGTCGCAAAGCTGTCTTGGTGCCAAAACAATGGCATTGTGTCGTGCCGCCGCGGCCTTCGTGCTTAGATGTAAATAAACGGGAGCAATGAAATCCTTTAGTAAATATTTTTGAATTTGGTGGAAAATCCTGTTGCAGCATTTTGCTTTTTAATGTTCTGAGACTAATTGATTATCTAATAGGAGGCAAGGACACTGCCAGGAAAGACATTACTCTCGGGTTAGCATCCAGTACATGGCTCTTTGTGAAATTTAACTGGAAAAACGGTATTTTGAAGAAGAATTTTAAATCCAATCTTCTAAATTTTTACATTACAGGCATTACAGCCCAGAAACAGAACGTCGGCTGCCATTCCTCGAAGTTCATTACTTCAAGTCACATAGCTCCCTAGGCTAATCAGCCTTTACTAAGTTGCCATATTTGGGGGAAAGAAAACACATATTAAAGTGAGGCCATGTCTACATAAAAGATGCTCGGAAGAGCACTGTTGGATATTAAAGTTAGCATCTGCTATTGTCTGGTTAACAATTGGCAATTACCATTAGTTTCCACTGTGGCTGATGGAGTCACAGATGGCTGATTGAGTCAAGTAAGTGCACTTATTCCTATTGAGGGGTATGCTATATCAGGAAAATAGTTACGTTAACATTATACGCAATCCAGCCAAAAAGTCACGAGGCCTCAATTTCAGCTTGTCTGGCCTGTTTGAGACCTGTGCATTTTAATCCCGAAAGACGCTGTAAAGAAGGACTGTAAACCCCCAAAAACTAGGTATCAGACTGTGGTGAGGGCACAGTGTGATAATAATACAGCACAGCGAAAATCCATTTATAGTGACCTGCAGAGGTATCACAATCATTACAGGTAAAGCTGCTAGAAAAAATTTGGATGGCTTCTTTTCTTTTTTAATAAAATTAGCTTGCTCTGTTCTGTAAAACATTGAAAACATTTCAGTAATCACGATTTATCATCTTAAGCAGAATATCTTAGCCACTCGGTTTGCCTGTCCTTAATTAGAGATTTAATAAGTAGACAACTGTTTAAACACAGCCGTTTTGGCCATTAGTATCATGTACCTTGGTTTGATTTAACACCTATAGCTGCTAATATATTGTGCCATTCGGTAATGGGACTTTTACGCTTTTAATAATTCCGCGCTTTAGCGGTATTAAATTAAAACGTGCCTATCGCACCCGCATGACGGATTTCCGTATTTCTGATACTTTTTACCTATTGTCCGTTGTGTTGTACCCTTTCCGTCTGACCAGATCTCGTGTGTTTTCGCTGCTGTCACAGCCCAACACAGGCGAGGACCAAGGCAGGGGCTCTCCTGTGGGTTGTCCTTCCCCATGGGGAGCATCCCTGCCTGGCTCAACACCCACCCAAGACCTAAAGACCCCAAGATATTTAGAGATATCCAGTTCATGGCAATGCTAATGAGAACCAGGCACCTCTAACCAACCTGGCTTACCGTCGTGTTTGGTATTTACACACCGGGCGGCGTCACCGCTCCCGTTAGTGCGAGAGCCAAGCTTTGCCAACCTTCCCTCTGTCAATCACAGCCGTTCATAATCTCTGCAGTTTCACATCCTGCGCTTATCCGCCCTGAAACAACACTTTGAGAATTACGATCGCTTTTCTTGAGCAAGCGCGAGAGAGGATCGCTCGAGCTTGGAGCAACTGCAGAGAGTACAGAATAGTCAGTCGAGGCTGAGTCCACTAACCGGCTCTTGACTGTCTCAGGGGACTTTGGATCAGGCCTTGAGTAAATCCCAAGAGTGTTTTGCTTAGAAAAAAATTTCCTAGATTAATTTTCCAGACTTACTACGTTTTCAGAGACACCAGGCATTATTGGGTGTGAAGATGTGGAGACCTGGAAATAAAAATAAAAACCGGTGAAACTCATTTGTCTCAATCTTAATTTCTGGTGTGCATTTTAAAAATGCCTTTGCCAATCGGTTCTTAAAAAGCAGCATTATTATTTTCTGCCAAATGCCAGCCAGAGCGTGTTTAAAGCACGCGTTGCACGGGAAGGACCAGGGACGGAGGGAGGACCGGGGTAAGGACACCAGCGCATCATGCCTATAGCAGGGGCTCACGAGAAACGAGCTTGGTGCTCTTAGCTCAGTGCCTGGGCTTGCTCGCAGCACAAAACTGCCCCAATTTGGCAGCGAGCTCAATGTTTGCTTACAAGAGCGAGCGGAGAGCTCGACCGAGCGGATTTCCTCAGCCGCCGCGGCCGCCGGCACCCTGCCCTCCCTTGCCGTGCGGGCAGCACGCTGCCTCCCGCGCTCGCCCCTTCCCACCGCACTTCATTCATTACAGAAAAAAAGGGGAAAAAAAAACCCCAAAAAGCAGGCTCGCTGTCGAGCTATCCCTCACATTTCTGAGGACTACTGCCAAGCTAACACACAGATGATTTTTCTTGGCATCTTTATTTTTCGATGATGTTTTTTCAACGCTTAGCATTAAGCTGAAATATTGTTTGCCAGGGATCACTGCCCATCAGGTGCTTTATTACAGATGAAATTAGATTTCTTTACAGTTGCACTGGAAGACGAGAGAGAGATAATGTGAATAGCTTTTTAAAACTGACAGTCATTTTAGCAAAGCAGGAAAAACACCCCCCCCCAATCAAAACTGTTTCCCTCCTCCCTCCCAAATTAAAAATGGATTAAAAAAAAAAGAAAAAAAAATCCTTTTCAGATAAATGTATTTATAGTACTGGGAATATATCTTTTCCAGCAAGGATATTTTTATTCCTACAGATTTAAATATCGGTTTGCTTGTTTTCAGTTAGAGGGCAACAGTCAAAATCCCACAGCTGTTTGCATGAGGATATTCCCGAGGACTATCTTCCCCAAGGGAAAAAAAAACCAACAAAAAACCAAACAGCTAAAGGTAAGTTTTGGAAACATTTTGTGCCAATAAGACAAAGCGCCTTGCTGCAACGGCACCCGGCGCTGGCAGCTTTCCACGCCAATGCAGCCCCGGTGCTCTGCTGCGGCGGCGGCTGGGGGTTGCTGTGCATGCTTCTTCTGTGCAGAGAAGGCACAATAAAAAAGCCAATATTGGCTCCTACACAAAACATGTTAACTTTAGGAGATGACAGGCAGTTTCACAACAAGTGTACGCTTTCAAAAGGGGAGATTTATTTTCAAAGGAAACTCCTTTTTCACATTTCTCACATCTGAAGTCGCTTTAAAAGGTTTTGGTGAGGTCTGGGGTTTTTTTTTTTAGAGGGGGGGGAGGTTTTTTTCTTGGCCTCCGATCTACTAAAGAAGCCTGAATTTTGCACCTGCATAATGCTAAAGGCAGAGGCTGGATAAAGCTGTAAATTGTTTAACAGCCAATCTGGAGAAGGAGCAGTGCTCAAAAACATAATACCTCTGGAAGGCTAGAGGCAAGATTCATTTAAACAGTTTTCACTGTCATCGATGTCACCAATTTGAAGCTTGTCTTGTTTACCGGATGAAGGTTTCACACTGTGTCAATGTTCTGCCAGGATTCGGCATTAAAATGAGCAGTTAGTACAAGTCAGCCATAAACATGGCAGATCTGTTAGACTGGCAGAAGCCACTGCGAGCTCCCTGGTGCAGCTTTTAAGCACTTGGCATGCTGCTAGCTCAAACTGGAGAGGGGGTTGTGTGCATCATTTGGGCCTGAGTGCAATGCACTTGAAATAATTACTTTAATCAGCAAAAGTTAATTACTTTAAATCATAAATTAATGGTGGAGCATTTGGCAGAGCCTGATGTGTGTGGCGAAGCTGTCAAGCAAAAATCACAGGTGAACCTGCGACCCCTTCTCAATATCACTGGATGAAAGAAAGGAGCTCACCTACTGTGCGTGCCACTTCTGCCACATTAAAAAGAACTCTTTGTAACAGGAGAACAGCCACCTTAAACTGTCACCTATAAAAAAGGGACTATAAACAAGCAGATTGCTGCTAAGCAGGTGCTGCTGGAGGAGTTGGCCCTTGATAATAATAAGATCTTAAAATGGCATCTGCCTTTATTTTATAGCACAATTGGAAAGATGGTTAAAAGTAATAAACCCAGTTGATATGTTTTATGAGTTAGTAGTTAGCAGTATTTGTGGGGGATGAACCAAAGATTTTGGGGGGAGATGCGGAAGACCGGGAGCGGCACGCTTAAAGGGGCGTTAAGGAAAAGGGCTTTACGTCGGAGAGCGCGGGGAGCGCGCGGGGAGCGCGCAGGTACCGGCGCGCCACGGCTGTGGTTTCGGCTTCACGCGCCGCGGTCCCCCGGCCCCACACTCTTTAGGTTGCATTTCTTATTTCTCCTGACAGGCGACTGACAATTTGAGGCAGCGCTATGAAAGAGCCTATGAAAGCAACGAAAACCCTTATCATACGAATACATCCTTCGCACCCATTTGCCTTAAGGAAGAGCCCACGTTTGGCTTCGCTGTGTTTTATGTCATTGTTTAGGAAGACAATACGCATTTTATTGGAAAGCATCTGGTGTATTAACCCATAAACAAGTTTCCGTTTACAACGAACGACTTGAAAAAGTTGCGAACCAAAATGAAAAGATAAGGCAAAACTCAATAACCACGATGCCCAGCTCTAAGAATTAGCATTGAACTAATTTCTGAAATGCAAAAGGGGAGCAAAAAACCTTTTCAGTGAAGTCAGTTAAAATAACTTCAGAATTTAGGAAATTATTATAAGGTTAAATCACTAAAAAGAAATAACGTTTGGTTTCATTTGGGGCAAAGGGAGGATGTTTGGGGCTAAGGTCATGAACATATTCATGGCTAAGGCCAGCTATATATTTAACATGCACATTAAATATTAATATATACTAACATATACATCAAATTTAATTCATTCTCTAAATTAACTTTAATTACAGAATGAGATCTTTTCAAACGAGGGAAAGAGCCTTGGGTACCTCTGTACTCTTAATTTTTTCAGGATGATCCATCAATTCCAGATTCACAACATCAGCGCAGTAAGTGCACGTACTGAATCTCTGCCACGGTCTGCTTGGAGATTGTCTTCACCCTCTAAGGAGAAAACAAAGGCGAAAAAAAAAGTGTTATAGGCTGCATCCAGTTCCACAAAGTATTTCTGCAAAATACAACAGTGCCATTTTACTTTTTTGCTCTTGGTACCTAAGAAAACACTGTTATCATCTCCCACTCAACCTCCCATCCCATAAAAAGCCACGCAGAGGGAAGAGGTGCTTTGCAACGCGTCGCTCCCGCGTCCCCTACGTCTGCCCCGTGCTCTGCGAGCGCCTGTGGCCAGTAGACTCCTGGTGACCTTGGATTAGGAGAAGACCCCCGAGGGGTCTTCAGGCCCTCCAGCCATCCCTCCCCATCGCAGACCCCTCGCCCACCGCTCCCCGGAGGTGTCCCGTGTGGTTTGGGGTTGGGACCCGTGGTGTGGAGCAGCCACCTGAAGCCAGACAGAGGTACTGCAGCCTCACCCTTCTCCACGCCGCTGGGTGGGCCTTGGTGAGCTTTAAAACATGGGGTTTTAACTTTTTCTTTGGCTGGGAGTGGCAGATGACTAAATTTGTATAGGGTTGCTGTTCTACCTCCTTTTGACGGCACTTAACAACACAAAGAGGCTGTTATCCCAAAGCCTGCAACTGGGTTTTTTTCCCCCCCCAAGGACACCGTACTTTTGGTGTACAGACTTACTGCAATTTTGTTCCTCTCCAGTGCAAAAGAGGAACCGTCAGGAACTTCTGTTGCCAGCAGCACTGTTGAAAACTGTCGATTTAGGCTGTGCTGTGGTTTGCTCGTAGCTCAATAATTCAAAAGTGTTCAAATGAGCTCCGCATTGACAGCATTATTGGTGCCCCTCCTAATCTTACAAAACATACTAAACTATAGAGCAGTATTTTGATTAAATTCTTCAACTTTCCACGATCCTAGACACTGTTTTATGCATGACCTTGAATGCACATAACCAGAAATTTTCAATTCACAGAGACCTTCTCTTTGCAAAATATGGTAAGCACATCAGGAGCGGATGTCTAAGTAACAGCATCCAAAATTTAATCAAAGATTGCCTTGGACAACTGCAGAAAGTCAGACTCTCCCTCAGTGATATAACTTGCCAGAATACTCATTGCAGAGGTTGCCAGATAGGTGACTGAGTACAGAGGCTGAAATTACTTCCCTGGGCTTTCCTTTGTTCCACGGAGGTGCTAAAGTTTTCAATATTACTGTTTATTATAGATGTCCTTTTAGTCCCCAGCAGCTCGGGTCAGGCGTGGTGGTGCCCAGGGTTGGGACCTCCACTGGTGCCAAGGAGAAAACATCCCCTTAAATGCCCCGAAAAGAGGATGCCAAAGATGCCCACGTCCCCAGAGCAGAGAAAAAAACCCCACGGACAGGCAGTGGCCAGGAAAGTAATGGGGAGGAAGGTGTGGGGGTCTTCTCAGGGAAACCCCCCCTAGCAAACACAGACCCCGGGGGAGCTCTATGAGTGGCTCGCTCCCATCAGCACGACCGCCAGCTTTCCTATACAAAAAAAAATATTAAAAAAAATGAAGGAAGTTAACTCATTTAACCAACTGCCGTTAACTCATGGTGAGCCCTTTAACCACTAGTGCCAGGGTGCCTCGGATGCCACCCTGACCTCTGCTACGTGGCCCCTGCTGGGAGCGCAGCCCGGAGCTGGAGCCAGCACCTCCCTAAAACCAGCAAAGTCAGTTTTTCCATCTCTAGGACAATATTGCCTCAAAACACCAAGTGTAGTCTGGAAGGTGTTAGCAAATAGATGGGAATTTGGATTTCTTTATGAGCTACTCGACACATAAAATCACTCATGCTCTGCAAGAAGCTAGCCTGCTCATCTGGCATCGAAAAACTCCCGCAAGTTCAGGATTCAAACGCCGCTTTGAACAATAAGCTAAAATGCAACAGTTTGCATTGCGAGACCCGCGATATCTTCGAGATTTACATCTGCTGGCCCCCGTTCTCCGCTCCACACCCCTTTTTTTACAGGCGCTCTCGTTGCAACAGCAGTGCCCTGCAGGAGCTGCCGGCGTCGGGGCAGAGCATGCAGTGGCACTAATGTACACGGCAAGGCAGCTGCCAAAGCACAGCAGCATGAAGAAGCACGTAGCATCGGCGCACGCAAACATTTCAGCCAGCAGACAACATCAGGAGCAGCAACCTGGAGCGGCAGAGATGGAGAGCACAAAACTGTGCTCTGTCGGTCTTCCCTGCACAGCTATTCAGGAAGCACGGGATGTTTCCTCTAGAAACCACTTCTTTATTAGTATTCTACCCTAAACAGGCATTGAAGCAACTCGATGCTAGGAAAGGATGGACTTAACAGAGCATTCTTTTTTTTTTTTTTTTTTTTTTTTTTCCTCAGCACCTAGGCTGTTTCAAATTAAAGAGAATCCGGCTTCAGGAGGCAGTGCTATTTTAATCATTCCAATGTGTCCAGTACGGGAGATGAACTCAAAAGGTGAATATTAAAAGTAGTTGTGGAATTCAGTCATTTCACGAATGAACACATAATAGCCAAAGGCAAAACCGGAAGGCAACTTCACTTCCAATCAGTGTTTTCATTTTATTGAAACCAGATTGGAATTCCTGGAAAGAAGCCTACATATCACATCTTTAATACTAATTTTCATATACTCCAGTAAAACTGTCAGGCTGAATCAGTTGTTGAAGAAAGCTTCCTGTATAATTTACAGATGTACCTCCCTGTAGCCTGCGATTTCGTCCTGAATCAGAAACGTGGTTTTGATCATACTCACAGATTTCCTCTCACCTGTACAGGTTTTCGTTGGCTCTAATTTGATTATTAAAATTGGACATTTTATGGCAAAGCTGGTGATAAAAGTAAGCCAGCTGCTGTACACTCAGCAAGGCTTTACTTTATGTACTTATATACATACGCACCTATATCTATCAGACGAGATGCATGCCTGTACACAGATATACTGCCGCAAATTTATCTTTTTAGGATGAAATAACACTCGGAAGCCAAACCGCTCCCTCTATTCGGTGCAAACATCTTCATCCATCCCTCCAAAAAAACATCAAAGAATCAATAGGCGGCAGAGGATTTCCAAACGGAGATAAATATAACCCTTGGATGACGACTGTAAGAGCCTTTTCTCCTAAGCCCCACGATAAACCCAGCGCGCTGCTCGTTTGAAGCAGGGTCCAGCGAGGCTGCGTGGCCACCAGCCACCGCGGCCGCCTCCGAAGCCGCTCCGTTTTGCACCGATAGCTGCTCTTTTTGTTTCCTCGCGAGCTGCCGGCCTGCCAAGACCGCCTGCCAAATCCTTTCCCTGCAAGCACGCGAAAGAAAGAAGGGCGAGCGCGCTCGCGAGCCCCCCATGTCTTAATTCCCCCCCCAAGCGCTGCTGTAGGAAGCGCGGCACGATTCCCGCGCTCCGGCTGGAGGGATGGGGTCGGCAGTGGGATGCAGGGGTCGTTTTGTGGGGCGGTTGTAGCGGTACGTGCGCGCTGCTCGGCTTTAGGTAGTGTCAGCACTTCCATTAAAGCTCTGTTAGTCTGGGGTTTATAACTCATCTGTAAAAATTTGCTCAGGCTGCAGGAACTTGGCAAACAAGGAGTGCATTGTGGGTTGGGTGGGTTTTTTTTTCGTGTCTCCAACCCCCCCACCCCCCCGCCCTCGTTGTTAAAAAAAAACATGGTTTGGCTGCTTTTTAAGCATCTTTTGACACATGTATAAAATGTTTATTAGTTTTAGACATTTCTGTGCTTGTAAAACTCAAAATTATCTTCATTATAAAAAAATGAAATTTAAGGAAGCTGGAGGGCATCTCTAGAGACTTCAATTCAAATCCTGATGAGGCCACAAGTATAAATAAGAACTTACTTGTCTCAGACTAGTCTCCATTCATGTGCTTCACAAAACCAAGGCTCTGCGTTGGCATGGGGGAAAGCTCTCTCCCGTGAGCCCAGGACGAGCGAGGCAGCACCAGGCGAGCTGGCAGAGCCGTGGGCAGGAGGGTGGTGCGGCTCAGCCCCCTTCACGCTTGGCAAAAGAGCCCGTAGTCTCCCCGACGTGTTTTAGCATCACAGCGTCCAGCCTAAGGTGAAAGAAAATTTGAGCGGGACATTGAAATCCAGTATTAAATACTGCGTGCTGTCCTTTAACCATCTAATTGTGGGGGAGGGAGGAGAGAAAGTGCAGGAAAACAGCAGAGGAACCAGTGTTTAAACAGCCAAGTGTCACATGCAACGTGTTCCTTCAGCCAAAACCTCATTTTGGCTTTGGGGGGATGAGAATATATTGCGCTCTCACTCTGCGAGTGGGGTATTAGTGCCCTGGCTGGACCCGGCTCCCAGCACCTTAATACAGCAGGATGCTCCCATTCCTGCCTAACCCTACACGACTGAACAGCCCTCCCCAAAAATAAGCCGGAATTTCACCAAGACTGCTCTTCACACTGCATCTGGAAGGTGGAGCAGGAGGGCACGCTATGTAGATCCCCAAATGTCACGCTTAAGACAGCAGCAAAAGCAGCAAGGCAATTTGCGTGTGCTTGGCAATGATCAGTAGTACTCTGCAATATGCATATGCCAACTTGTCTTTGTATTTTAAGTTCTGTAACTACCATCCAGTTCATCGCGTGATGTTTTAATTTATTTTTTTTTTTCCAAATACAGGATGATTTTCTTCTTTTCAGTTTTAAAAAAAGTGCTTTAAAAATGTATCAGTACAAGGCTGGGTAGCAAAGTGGGTTAATGCACAAGCATTCCACCTCCAGAGGCTTGGTTTCAAAGTTGGGTTGGGTGTCTGCTTGTCACATCACAGACTCACTGCTCCCTGGCACAAATGGCAACGTCTGCATGCAGGCAGTCTATCGCTGGGATAAAATAACAGGTCATTGCAGGTCAAGACCGCAGCATAATGTAAGAAACAGGGTTAGAAATTACATAAACTCTGAACATCCAAATTAGATTCATCTGTTTCTGTAGTTAGCAGGTACATACAGCAGTCTATATATTTGAAGTACATGGAAGACGAGTAGAGGTTTTGTTTGTTTGACATACTGATGGAGCTGTGATTTTGCAAACACATACTGAAGTCTATTCATAATCAGCAAAGCATGTAAACACATCCTGAGCATCAAGGCTATGCTTAAGACCATACTTGAACAAATATGATATCATTTAAAAATCTATAAACTTTTCATTGTTCATGTTACAAAATTAACTTTGCGCTCCTTAGCATCAGACAAAAGCTGATAGTTGAATTAATGGGTTGTATTTCGCCTAGACAGAAGCAAATAATTCAGACCTGCCATAAATTCAAAAGCAGTATTTCCCACAGTGTTTGCACTAAGCAAGCCAGTACTACTCCATATCTTAATTTCTCCTTCCTCTTTTTTAATGTAAAATCCATCAAGACACACATTTGGAAATACTGAACCTCTCATGTTTTCTAACTTTGTCTCCTCTTTATTTGTCTCAGTGCCTTACATCTAAAGCCATTTAGAAGGCATCATCTGAGCATACAGAAAAGTAAAGTGATGCCTTTTAAGCTGGTGGGGACCAAAGTGGTACCTACACCCGGAGCTGTGGGGTGCTCTGCAAGAAACTCACCAAGCACCACGGGTGCGTGGCAGCCTTCGTGCACTCCAAGCCAATAACAGCAATATTCCACATCTCCTTCTGGAGCTCTTCCCCACAGTATGTGATAGACATGTCCCAGTAGGTATCCAGCACTCCCTGTGGAATGGAAAAAAGGCAGATATTGTTTATTCCTGTTGTGGCAGAAGAAAGCCAAGAATTTTTAAGCATCCCCAGACTATGATCATGGGTCTACTTTCATTGCCTGCCTGTGTCTTCTCTGAAACCCAGCCTTGCAGAGGCACTGGAGTATACAGATCCCATTTGATCCTTAGGGATTGTTTCCACTGGAGTCTTCCAGGCATTCATTGTTCCAGGGTTACTCCTTGAAAGCCCAAACCAAAACCTAATTTTTCTACTCATACTTCTAATTAAAGGAACCCCATATCTATCAACCATACACAACCTTCTTCTGCATTATTGTCACCCCTCTGAACAGCTTGTCCTCGGGCTCTTCAGTCCTGAACGAGCGGAGATTTGGCATTTCTAGCACCTCTTTTTCCAGTGTTGCCACAACATCAACTTTCAGCAGCTCTTAGTGGATAGATGGGAAGTAGAATAAAGGCATTTATAGTACATGAGCAAAAGCCCCATCAAAACCTAATACTTCAAAAGGCACAGATCTACAAATATGCCTTAAACAAGAAAAAGGGTAAATGTTAATGTGTGTCTACTAAATGCAACTTAAAGTATTCTGCTTCCCAAACTGCTGACTGCAATACGTAAGATTGCTCCATATTTGCTCTCTTTTCGTACTCTTCCCTAAACACCCATCGCGGACCCCGTCACTGCCCATGAGCGAGTACTGCCCTGGACGGACCGTCCCTCTGACCTCGCAGGACTGCTCGTTCCTCTTCCGTTTTGCTATTTTACAGATCAAAATAGGGTCATAAGTACATTTCAAAAGATGAAGATTTTTATCTCTCTCCCTAAAATTTACACAAAGTGATAAGAAACAATTTTATATGGATGATACTGAACCATCAGTGACCAGCCCATGTTCCCCTGGGGAAGGCAGGGACATCCCCATTAGCAAGCCGAGGGCATTCAGTGCAGCACAGCCCTAAACACCTTCTGAAGTAACTCTTCTATGCTGAGAGGATGAAAGCAGAAAGCAAGAATAATTCTGTTTAATAATATGGAGAATATAAAAACCACAGGTGTATCAGAACTTTAGCACAAGTCTCTAACCCATAGCATTCACCACAGTGCTTCCTGCAGCATTTTTGTTTCACCAAATGCCTCAGTACCTGAGTGTGGTGGCAAAGTCCCCAGCAGAGTCTAGAACCAATTAGTCAGTTCGTTTTGTCCAGACTTTTGTTTCATTTTGACTGTGCAGAGCTACGCACTCAGGCAGCAGTACCACAGAGGGATATTTTTCCGCACACCTCTTGAAGCTGGAAGGGAGCACGGATGCAGGATCAACACAGGACCATTTATCACTATGATGTGAAGACTAAGTTTCTTAAATTGACTAAAACACTAACCTGACGGGTCAGTCTGGAAATGACTCACCTCCTACACACCTGGTACACGTGTAAGCTGAGGTCCCACCAAGGAAGAGCTGATGGAAAGACAGAGCTAGTTCAACCATACCCATAGCTCATAAGAGTCTGATAAGGAAAGACAAGTACAGAGAAGGACAAGAATAGAGAAAAAAACCACAAAATAAGGCATGATGACAGGTTCCCTCTGTTGGGAGTGACCAAGGAACCCAAATCTGAGACAGACTGAGAAGCACCTTGAGGAACAAGAGTCCAAGATTTCGTCTGAGTGTCAAAGTTTGTAACAGCTAAAAGGATGGATCCTGGGAGTCATTTTTTGGTGGTGCCTGATCGTAAAGCAGAGATAAGATGCTGGATCCCAAGGTACAAACCTTAAATGTTTTCTGACCAAACTGAGGACTCAGCTTCCCTGGTAGAGAAGCAGAGCAGCAGACCTAGCATAATTTTGTCCAGGATAATTTTATCACTGTGGAAACCTATATTCCACCAGACAAGGCTTCCTGTTGAAAGAAAGTAGCCGTCATTTTCTTGGAGGCTCTGAAAGCAGAACCAAAAGCCTCTTCAGTGTGGAAGGGAGGACTGGGGAGAGGGGACAGGAATGACTTTTTTGAGAAAAGCAAGAAAAGCAAACAGGAATTTCTTAGTTAACTCCTTATTCCAGGTCCACTCACCTGCATTTTGGGAATGGAGAAGCAGACAACTCACCCTCCTCCTGCTTGCACGGGAGACAGAGATGACACCAGTCAAAAAGCCCATGTCAGCGTTGCACCGTAGCTAGCGGCGTACGATACGGCAGCGACTGTCCTGCTCCAGTTCATCCCAAGTCTTGTTTCAAGAAGGTGACGCATCGTCCATCGGGGAAAAAAATGCTGGAGGACACGAGGTGCCTTCCACGGGGAGCCACCTGGAGGACTCTTCCCAGGGGTCCAGCAGGATGGGGGGACAGGCACGAGCCCCCCCAGCAGGTCCCGCTTGCAGGAGGGGTGACGGGGCTGCCCAGGGTGCCAGCCTCTGCCTCTAATCTCTGGTTTTGGGGCCCTGCGAAGGTTTGGGCACCAGCAGCGCACCCAGCAGGTCCCCATTACGCAGGAGAGGGAGACGAGGACAGGCTGCAACGCGGCCACCTTTGCTGCGTCCTTCACTGTAATTTGCAAACCCCAAGAGCTGCTGCTTCAAATTGCAACCATTTTTCCTCCCTTAATTTTGGTTTCCAGTGTCTAAAACCAGCTAGCCTGGGGCTGGCAGCGAGCGTCGTGCCTTTTGGAGAAGGATGAGGAAAGCCTTTGTCCTGGCTCTGGAGGGCAGCCAGAGCAGAGGCTTCTGGATGGAAAGACATGCGCCTTGAGAAGGCGACATTTTGTCATATTTTCCCCCTTTTGGTTAGTGTCTAATGCCACATCTCGGGTCACCCGGTGCAGACAATTAAAATGAACATCCCACAAATACCGTGAATAGTTGCAGAAGGCCGGAAAAAAAGAAAAAGAAAAAAAAAAATCACGAGGCTTATTTTCCAAAAATAAAATCTCTCTCAAAAAACATATCAAAACATCCAGCACTCAGCACTGTGAATAAAATTATCAGAGTCAATAAATATTTTATGCTCCCATTCTAATTGCCAAAAAAAAAGTTAATTTCTGAAGCAAAGTTTTTTTTTCATCTTTATTTTTAAACCCTTAACATAATGACTGAATGCCTAATATGAAATTGATAAATTTTTAAAAGGTTTCTTTGAAAAAATTCAAAGCTGAACTTCAGCAGAAGACCACAGGGAAGTCTATAATCTTTAGTCGGACGCCTGGCACACCACTGCTCCGGCCGGTGCCAGCATTGCATTCTGACAGAACAAGTGTTGCATGAGATGTGAAGGATGACTCCGGTCTGCCGAAAAACCCTGGAGCAGGTGTTCCTCATCCTCATTTGCAATGGAGCATGGCCCCTGGCTCAGTGAGCTGGAGCAAATGCGCTGGCAGGACCCATCATGTACCTGCGTGCTGAGATGCACTAATGATAATGGATGCAGGCCTATTAACCACCCCATTTGTAATGGCACACAACGCTGATTGCTCGGGGAGTGAGTCAGCGGCTTTCCAAGAGGGAGCAGGGAATGCCGGGAACCCATGATCCTTTGTGCATCCCTTCTGCTCTGCTGGGTGTACAACTCTGTTAGTCTTTATTTAATAATACAAATGAATACACGATTTGCTACATGATTATACATGAAGATAAGTCACTTTGGGCAGCGCAGCATCAGCCTTGTTGTCTTGGGCTGCGGATCAGCTCCGCTTCTGCATATTTATTTTATTATTTTTTTTTGCCGGGGTGGGAGGACGTCCCTGGCCGGGCTTGATCTGAGAACCACCAACTCCAGGGCAAAAGTCAAGAGTCCGACAAGCACGCGTAAGCTTCGGGGTTTACGGGAAGCTTCTGCTTATCTTTGAGTGAATTTTTCAGCACAGCTAGGGAAAAACATGCTACTCGGCTTCTACCCTTCATTGCCTCGCTTTCTTTGGGAAAGAAAATCCTCCAAGAATAACCTTTAAAAACACACACCCGGGCTGCTTCGCTGTTTGTGTTTTTCTTAAATAACTCCTTGCTACTCCGCTTTATATAAATGACTTGCTGAAAGTCTATTCCCCCCGTTTGTGGAAAAACAAGGCAATTCGGAAAGGACGCACTCGTAAAAAGCACTCGTTAATAAATAGATCACATTACTTGTAGGTACTTGATTCCACAGCCAACTTAGTTAAATAGTCACTTTTGGGCCAGAATATTGCAATCAGCAAGATACACTGTAATTATTATTGTAAACTTAACTACTGGATTTCCCAGGTTCTTGGCAAAACCAAATAAGCTGCTTATGCTGTCTGCTTTGCAGCAGCTCTGTTTTGATTTCTTTGCAAAATATGTAAAAGGGCTCTTTTGTTGCATTTTGCAAAATAGGCAATTTGGTTGCCAATTTAGTCTAACAGGCAAATGTCTCCAATTATTTTGCTTAATAAAGTGCTGGGTTTTGTGCACAGCAGACAACATATGAAAATACATAAGAAAGATCAGGTCTTACCTGAAGTTGTAACAACCACTTTGTATAAGTATGGTTCCCATTGCAACGTTTCATATTGGAAGCTTTGTAAGCAGAAAAAAGACACATAAATTCCTAGATAACTGCATCAAAATTGTCTGGCACATTCTGGTGGCTTTACCTCACTCCAATAATGCAAACAACTGTAAACAAAGCTTAAAAGTTGATTTAATTAATTAGTTGAGCATCTTTGTATCTAAAAGTGCAAAGCAACTGAATCCCATCTGCCAGACTGGATCCAACTTTTTTTTTTTTTCTGCTTTTCCCTTGGCAGTCAAAGGTTTGAGTTCGAATGACTTCAGGAAAAAAAAAAACAAAACCAAACAAACCCCAAACTATTATAAGAGTGTCATATACACATCACATGTCCACAGTCTTCCTGTGGTCAGGTAAAGGCCACAAATAAACGTCCATATGGATATATGCAAGAGCAATCGTATTATGGGAAATTGTGTCTGCTGCTCCATGATATATTCTATCTCTATAGAGGTACAGTTCACAAAGGCTGAATGTGAGAAGAATGAAGAACGGAGACTTGGGCATTAAATGCAGCATCCCAATATCAGCAATTAACCATATAATATTTTACTGTTCTGATTTTACCCTTGCTCAACTCCTTGCTTTAAAGACCAGACTTGGCAACCCAATCCCCCACCCCCATATACACACAAACCACTTTGCTGGCAGTCACATTGCAGTCATCAAAGGGGCTGGAATTTCTCTATATGTATTGTACAGTATATTTCAAAGGAATTTTTCTGCCATGCATAGTATATCAATACTCAATGTGGGAGTAATTTAACTTCTTAATTTATTGCAGCAGTAACAGCATTTTCAAACTGGTCATAAAATATTCTTGTACTCTTCTAATCTGGGTTTTCAATGTTCTATAATGGGAATTCTATGAATAATATTGGGAAGTGAGAGATATTTTATACGGTATCTCTAAGGGAACAGTGTTATTGCATAAAAGTTAGGTGACATGGGAGAGACTGATAGAGGTGGTGTTTAAAAAAAATTTACCCTTCAGGATTTGTCACATGAATAATAATGATTTAGTGACATTTTTCCTTCCTAAAAATCAAATCTACCGTAAGATAGGGTTACAAAAAGTATGTTCTAATTATGGATGACTCCGAACCATATAGAGCAAACACAGCTAGTATCAGCTATCTAATGGCCATTGAAGACTACCCAACTACCCTCTCTTGTCCAGTTTTGAATAAATCCTTACTATTTTTTGTATCTTGCTATTATTAAGGCCCCAGTGAGATCAAGGCCCAGCTATAGGACATGCCTCATAAACAACAGCTACAGGCACCTGCTGGAAGGATTTGCATTCACCACCCACTACCCAAGGAGAAGAGGAGAGGAAAATACCTCTGTCCTTCTCCCTTCTCGCTCAGACAGGGCTGGAATTGGGTTTGCCACGGACCCCAGAGGAGGGTCTGCAGCAAACCAGGCACCAAATCTGTCAAATCTTATCCCCTATTGCTTCTTAGCAAGCAAGACGTTTTCTAAACGCAGGATGGAAAATTATAGATGTCTTTCCACAGCAGGTCCGTGTGGATGCTCAGAGATCCTGGCACCGTGGTACAGCAGCCAGTGCTGCAGCACTTCCAGCAGTGCTAGCCTGGCTTCCCCGGAGATTATTTTTCAAATTTCCTTTCAAGGATATTTGCCCTCTGATATTCCCTAGAGGTCAACAACAGCCTGCCTATCACCTTTTTGATTGGCACACAATTTTTCTTGGCTGCAAAGAGAACCTCGTCCTTCCTCTCAATTGATGCTCAGCCCCAAGCTTTCTTGCTTTGCAGAAGCATCACGGGCAACGATCCGGAGCGGTGCGGGTCACCATTCGCTCCTCACCCCATCGGCAGCCACTGTCGAGAGCTCCAGCCTCGGAACGCCGCCCTGGGCTCCACCATCCTGCACACCCTGACCCCAGTTTTTCTACAAATGCTTCGTTTGCTTGCATTTTTTTGAGCAGCAGGTTTCATGTTATTGTGCTTTCTGTTTTTTTAGCACTCCTGGTGAAATTTATTGTTGTAAAGCGCCCTGAGCACACTGGCAGGGAAAGACAATTACCCAGCATTTCCAGTCTTGGAAAAGTGTAATTGTGAGATATATATATGTGCGTTACCTTCCAACGGCCTGAGTCTCGTCTCTCCAATTTGACACTGTTGTCTTGATGCACCCTGCAGATGGGGGCTGTGTCCGGGCTGCAATGGAGTAACAATTGTCATCAGTATTTCAACAGTATTATAGTATAATTACATTCACGTAGTTTAAATAAGAACTTACCCTGAACCTTGGTGGTGGTGTACAATTAGAGGATGCTGGCTGCTTTTTGATGAAACTGTTTTCCAGGGAAACAGCCACTCATCGAACCCAAAGCATCTCATGGAGCATCAAAAGCTCCACAACACATTGAACCAGTCCCTGGCCAGTTTTCCTGTTCCATAGCTTTCGGAAGGTCGCACAAAATGAGCCAAACCCAGCAAGCCCAGGCTGTCAGGGCAGAGCCACCATCCCAGGGCTGAGGTGCAGCTCGGGCACATCACTCTCAAAGGAAAACGAGGGGACTACGTGCTTGGGCCCAACCAGTTGAAGCAGATTTTTCTGGTCAGCCCCTCAGCAGCTTTTCTGGTATGTACTACAAGACCCCAAATCAGGGAAAAACCAGCAGCTTCTTCCCAGCTTACCCTGACCGTGAAGGAAGCAACGCACGGGATCTTACTGGGCCACCCATTTCCAGGACAGACTGTCACACCATGCGCATTTCTAAGGTCTAAAAACATCCATACTTGAAATACTGCCCCAATACACCCCTTTTTGTCCCTCTTGTGTTTTTGTTTACCGCTATTGGGTCATTTATTCGGAAATAAAGCACACAGAATTAAACACGATTGCACAAGGGATTGTGTGGGACCGGCTGTCCTGGACTGGACCCAAGGTCCATCCTTCTCAGCGCCTGTCGCTGCCCGCAGCCCCCAGCCAGAGCAGAGAGTAATTAACTGTGCTCTCAGTTCCCAGAGACTGGAGTAACAAACAGTCCTGCCCCGATAACTTTTGGCCCACGCTCCCAGCTCTGAGTCCCGGCGCTGCCTCGTGCCCCTGTTCCCCGTGCAGAAGCCACCCCACACCCCTGACCCTCCTTGTGGCCTCTTTCTATACCCATGGAAGGGCTGCAGGTGTATATATTGTATATACTCTCTATAGGAAAGTGCACGATAGGTTTATATACTAGCATTACAGTGCATTTTTCTCTTCCCTAATACTTCTTCATATCATTTGCCTTTTTTTCCTCTTGACACTGCTACTGAACACTGAACGTACCCGAGTGCATGTATACAAACGCCCAAGACCAGGCACGACTATCCCTAAGCTGATATCTCCATTCCCTATAATCATTAATTATTTTACACAAGAAATGCCAAGCAGCTGGAAGCTTGGGAAGAATCGGTTATGAGCTGACTTGAGAAGGATACAAGATGGATGCAAGGACAGGTGGCAGAAATCCCCCATATTTTCACCATCACAGACTTGCACATCAATTCAGTATTTTTTGCAAGACCTAAAGCACGCCTGCTGCTTGGTCTGAGACATGAAGGATCTCGTGTCTGCTTTTATGTGTGTTAGCCCTGCTGTATTCTCCTGACTGTGTAGCACAGCCGGGCTTTAGTTACTTCTAAAGCTGACCAGAACAGCAGGATTTCCAGCTTCATAAACATGGGTTTGCTCATGTGCATGC
Source organism: Buteo buteo (assembly GCF_964188355.1). NCBI lineage: Eukaryota > Metazoa > Chordata > Aves > Accipitriformes > Accipitridae > Buteo > Buteo buteo. The sequence continues at coordinate 67,667,447 of NC_134174.1, read as the reverse complement.
CCACAGACATGTACGCACATGTATGGAAATTTGTACCCCCCCAAAAAAGTTTCCAGACAAAGAGAAACCTCCAAGGTTACCAACAGCACAGGTTAATTGACACTTTTTCAGTGTCACTGCTTATGCCTTCTGGTATAGATCAGGCTGAAAGGAATAATAATTTCCCTGCCTGGCTACCCATTTCCAGAGCTGCTGGTCAATGGCAAAACATCTGGAGCTCAATGAGAGCTCCCTTCAAAAATTAAGAAAATGCTGGATTTCTAAGAGTTTCATCAAACCTGAGATGTCTCAAACAACATTTCAAGCTCTAATAAATTACTTTTTGGACAAGAAACCCCACTTTTCAAGACAAAAAACATTTTCCTGGAAAATGTCCAAGCTTTGTATTTGGCCAAAATTTGAAGTTATGCTCAAGGGAGACCAGAGTACCTTTGGCACATCTGCTGAAACCAGAGGAACTGTGTCTCTGGCTATGGTGAAGGAGGAGGAATGTAGCAATGTAAGCCTCCTTTCTGGGGTCAGGAAGCATACAGAAGAAGTGATGAAAAACAGCCCAAAGCAAGAGGAGAGCTATTTAGTTTCTCTTCCATGAGGCCGTCTCAGCAGCTCGAAGCGGGGCGGGGGGGGGGCGAAGGAAAAGAGGGGAAAGCTAGAAAGAAAAATGAATGAACAAAAACCGAGGGTGGCTTGGTTGTTTGGTTTGGTTTTTTTCCTCTCCCATCTGCAGTGGCTTTTGTAGAGATATCAAAATCAAGAAGAGAGAAATCGGATCAGAAAGACTGAGCAGATTCGCTTGTAGCAGAAAATACTGTTGGCACCTCTCCTTAGGTAGACCAAGAACCACACGATTCCTCGCTATTGTTACAGGAGGATTTTCCTTGAAGTCCGGCTAATCCATTAAGGGAGCAGGCTAGCAGGGGCAATGGGCCAAGAGAAGCTCTGAAAAAGAAACTCAGAAAAATGCTGTGGTGCTGCTGTAAGGGTTGGTGTCTTATCCCGCCGCACAAGACAAAGGATTAGCGTGCTTATCTGGGAGCAGCAAGTGAGCCTCAGCGACGGCGCTGCGGCACAAGCACTCATAGGCATCGGTGAGTGGGCAGCAAGGAGGGGGAAAAAAAAAAAATTTTTTTTTAAAAAAATCAATCAGCAGAAGCCCTTGGGAGAGGGATATTTTGAGGCTCTCCCACTGTGGCGGCGTGGTCGGTGCGGAGCGGGAGCGGTGCGGAGGGCTGGGGCACGGCGAGGCTGGCGAGGAGGGCAGGGTACACGAGCACGCGCGCCAGCGGGGCCCCTGGTTCATGAACCTGTCAGTCTAAAAGCCTGTTTATGCTTAGCCAGTCTGCTGGAAGCACATCTGCTAATACCCACTAAAGAGAAAAATGGTGTAGGGAATATGTGGATGTCTTCTCTGCCTTGCTTGGGAAGCCAAGTACCAAGGACACGATATTCTGCTTGGGGGAGGAAACAAGGTGAGCGAGTCCTGAAAGTACTGCGAGAAGCTGCCAAGAAAACACGAGTGTTTTCTGTTCTCAGCAGAGGTGGAGAGAGGGGAAAAAAATACCCCTGATCATACTCAGCATTATTATTATTATTATTTGTGCCCTTTCAAGCCTTCCAAAGGCTGCCACATACCTGGGACACCCAGGCACTTTCATCCCCACCGGGTAGCCTCGTGGCCCTGACACCAGACAAGATGTATTTGGACAGCTCGACAAAAGCCCTT